>NC_092691.1:22016193-22316193 GCF_964275005.1 Diadema setosum
GAAATTATTGTTACATACATATTACTTTGAAATTTGTCAGAGTCCATTGCACAAGTTTACCACATAAGATTACCCCCATTAAATATTTCCCCTGTTCCTCTTTTCTGTGATTTGGTAAAGATGATAGAAGTATAGTTGAATTAGGCACATGATGTGATTTTAATGCTTTTCTCTGTTCAACTTAGGCGACACCAATTTACCAGGTAAGTTAGACATCTTGCGCATCGATCTCTCACCATCTGAGCAATACAAGTCAATGGTTCTGGCTGGTCAGAGGCCAGAGGTCATTCTTGAAATCTGTTCACGTGCAGTAGCCTTCTGGACATATCAGGTAATTGTGATATCTTGTGTTAACTTGACTTCCATTACAACTAAAACAAATTTTGGCAAGCATTGATCCTACTGTAATGCAAATGTATGCTTGTAATCATTGGTTAAAATTAGAAAAAGAATTCTGTTCTGGCATTGATTTAATATATAAAACTAGGGAGGGTTCAGAGCAAACAAAGGTTTTACAGCAAGATCCATTGAGGGAGATGTAAGTCATGAGGTGAAGTCAAAAGAAATGTAAACTTTGCAAGAACAATATTGCAACCCATGGATGAGAACATTCTGTATGTTTCCAACAACAAAAGTTATCATGGGTCAAATAGTCAAAGTACTCTCCGAGCCCAGCTTGCCCCTAACTTGAACTGGTAGTTTGTTTGAGCAGCATCACCACCTAATTCTCAGCTTTGCACAAGGGCAGTTTCAGTGTCTATGGGCCACAAGTATAGTAGTAAACATACCCAATTTTGCATGTACCCAATACAAGCTGCTTCCCTAAATCACATTTTTAGTGTATGATGGCAAATCACTGATGTTCAGACCTAGGCATAAGAAACATAAATATACTGATATCATCTGATCAACAATATTTCAAATGGTATTGTGTACACGTCCATGGAAGAAAACTGCTACTCAAACAATGTCAAAAGATAGTTCATGTAACATTGATATGAAAAAATGTAGGCCTTCAGCAAATTTGATATGATACCACTATATTCCCTACACATGGTCAAATTTTCCACAGATTTGGCAACTATCATTGCCAGTTGGATATTATACAAGTGGACACCCCCTGGAGGCCCCCCCCCCCCCCCCCCCCCCATCCCCAAGTTTGCTATGTTCTTCTTTGGTAATAGTTTGCACGAATGCTGGGCAGTAGACCTACTGACTGTGTCTCTTGCTCTTTTTGTTTTATTTTGAAAATACCTTTTTTTTTTTAATGTGTGTTTTGATGTTGATGCATTCTAGTATTCTGATATATTGATGTGCACTTACTTGTGAGTTGACTTGAGTCAATTTCAGTCATTAGACCTATCTGATCTTTCATGAGGTAGATTCACCAGGAGAGGACATATCAAGATTATGTTGCCACCAAAGTCAAGGAAAGAAGTACACAGGTGGAGCAGTACTATGAGCAACTCCTGAGCAGAACACGGGCAGAAGCATCAAGTATCCTTTTCTTTATTAAAGGTCTTTACACATAAAGTGCACAAAGTTTAGCATTCATTAATTGCTGCACTTTTTCATTAGCATTTGGTATTAAAAGTCCCAAAATATGACCTTGTAAGTTACTCAGCCCACTCAGGAATAACAATGCCTCGCTCCAAAGAAATGCACCGTGGTGACTTATGAGGGATTAATGGGATTCAAATTAAACTGTATTCATTGACGGTTAACCAGGCATCTATGGCGATTGGCATCACAAATAACTTGTTAAGATGGGGGAGAGGAGCCCTGTTTATGTTCAGAATGAAGCTATTCTACTACAAATATATATATATATATATATATATATATATATATATATATATATATATATATATATATACATGTATATATTATATATATATATATATATATATATATATATATATATATATATATACATGTATATATTATATATATATATATATATATATATATATATATATATATATATATATATATAGACAGAGAAAGAGAGAGAGATTATATAAAACATTAAAATCATCTCGGCAACAAGGGTGGATAAAGCCATATTGAATTATTTGAGAAAAAAAGCTTGGCGTGCCCTGAAAAAGTCTAACTTGCTAACAAGGCAGCAAACAACCACCCCAAGAAAAACAAAAGTATCAAAACAAAAACAAACATAAAAAGAGAGTATTAAATAATGTATTAAAATGGTTACAGTGGTTAAAAGTGCTCCTCAAATGGTTACAGTAGCCTGTGGGACCCCAGAGTTTTGGTACCAGATATTTAAGAACAAAACTGAAAAGAAATACACTGCAAACTAATTTTCAGAATTCTTTTTCAAGATCCAAGTGCAGTAACATTTTTTTTTTTTCATATGAAAATATCCCACATGGGTGCTGAATTTTTAGCTGTTCAATGACGAAGGGCTGCCAACTCTCATGCATTGAGCGCGAGACTCGCGCATTTTGGTCCTTTCTCACTCTAAAACTTTATTTCATTTGCATGCATTTCTATTGATCTCACTCATTTTGACTCCTAAATTATAGCATTGGCCTATGGGAGTCTCACTCTCAACTAGTTTCCAGTGTTGGCAGCCCTGTGACGGCTTCTGATCATGGTTCCCATGGTAATTTGAGACAGTGGCATTTTATTCCAAACTGACCAATGAGAAAAAAATTCAATATCGTACTCTGAAAGAGCATATTCTGAACTGCAAGAAACCCTGACATATAATTGCCTTGTGAAACATTGGCAATGTACAATGCAAACAAAAATATTTCTTCGATACTATAAAGTGCTTGCAAGCTTCATTGTACGTATTGTACTTTTATCAACCAAAATTACGACTGTAATTAATGCTGATCGTTACTTTCTTGCGGGCACTGCTTTGCATTATGAAGTCTGGTACTCAAACACACATAATATTGATGATTAAAATCCCTCCTACTAATTTTCCTTCAATATCTGGTCTTCAGGTCTTAAAGCACAGGTGACAGGTATGTGTGCACATCTCAGCACCTTTTGTTTGATAGTGATGCTTTCAAAGAGTAGGTAAAATGGCTTTAGCAATACAGAAAGAGTATGGAAAGGATGGGTGTCTCAAATGTAAATAATGGGTCATGATAGCATAAACTGACAATATGATATGGGAGACATATCAAAACATCTTCAGTTATTGTCACTAATGTGACATTTATTTCAATAGGGGTCTTTTTGTGCAGTTATAAAGAAATTTTACACGTAGTGACCCAAAGGTACGTGTCATTTAAAGATTAAACAACAAATTATGAAATGGGAAGGATGTGTGATGGAGGGTCGTTGCCTACACCATTTTACATCCCACAGTGATTTTTTTTTTTCGTCTTAGATTAAATACACGTACATACATTTATACATATATTTCTTCTTTTTTTTTAATTTATTTTTTTTTTTTTAACAAATGATATGAATAACATGTAAGATCAAGCTGTTTCCAGTATCACAAACTCAAAGAGTTTCAGATCAAGCATGGAGTTTAAAATAATTGGGGTTTCTAGATTTGCCAAATGAAGCTGTACAGTACCACTAGGCATACTCTTAAAGTTGACTGCAATGTGAGGTCTAACCAGCACATGGCAACTTTTAACTAGGGAATGTTATAAAGAACTCTCCAACACCTGATGTGATTTTCTGGCAGGATTCTGTAGTCTAAGTAAGAAATATTAAGTCTTCAGAAAACTGGATATGCAGATGTTATGATAAAACTTTATCTTTCTGTTTTCAATTAGCTTTGAAGAAAGAGATCGAGATGAACAAGAAACGCTACCATGACATATCTGAGAAATTGATGGAAAGAAGCCGCCAATATCAGAAATTGCAGGTAAGTTATATAAGTCTTTCATCTGAGATTATTAGTTTTGGTTTACCTGTAAACTAATTCCCCTGTAATTGCATTGTGTCTTTAACTTTACTGTAGATTATGAAAGAGGCATGTGGACTATTCAGCGGTCTGTATCTCTGTCATTTGTGCGTAGTTGATTTTACATAATATGTCCATCCAGATTTTGTGTGTGTGTGTGTGTGTGTGTGTGTGTCTTCTATAGATTCACACCTGTTCAGGGATACACAGGTAATTAAGTTTGTACTGTAATATGACAATACATAGATCCAGGCCAGGAAAAAACAAAAAACTGCCTAATTAACCTGATCTACCCTTAATTTGAGTACAGTGTATTAAAAAAGGATTTAGTGAAACTTGAGCTCTTGTGTCACTTGACCAAGATGCACACTTTGGATTTCCTGCTGATTATTATTGGCAAATAGAGCCATGGCTTTAATGTGGTTTCTTTAATGTCACCATCATCAATTATGAATGAATGAATGAATGAATGAATCATCAATTACTATTGCCTTGCTAAAGTGTGAGTTTAATGTTGATTCATTCACAGTTGCTGTACGATGCAATGAGGAGGTGAGTCACATTGCTGCTTAGTAGGCCCTATGTTTTGTTTTCGTCATTCTCTGTTCATTTAAACATACATTTAAGATTTCATGAAAGCCATATAGATTCTCTTAAAAGGGACAAAATATGTTCCACACTAGTTTGTATCATGATTATTGGCCACTTATATAGTCAAAAGGTAAGAGTAACAAAGCCATTGTTGATCTATACAGTTGTAAAATCGTGTATGGTAGCTTTTTCCACAAAGAATTCTATGCAGAGTAGACTTTTTAAGCATGTGAAGAATGCTAATTTCATCTTGGATTTTTGACCTCTCCATCAACCAAAGTAATGCTGGGTAAAGAACCTGATGAATGCAGATAATTAGGGAGGGAACATATTATCTTATCTAAAATGATATCGAAAACTATTTAATGAACATGAGTCATATTCATGAATACCTGTGTTGAATCAGATCATGTGAAGATGGAAAGTGTTTGCAGCTATCTTCAAAGTTCTTACAGGGGAATTTTGGTCCTATCAACAGTTAGTCCGATTGAAGAACTAGTATCTTCAGAACACAACTGTTAAAATTTGATCACAATTTGATAAGAGTTTAAAAAGGAAGTTATGTAATTGTGAGTTTGATAATTTTTACAAAACACTTCTCTCACAGTCAGATGAGTGGTTGATGATGTCATCCCTGTACAACTAGCCACATAGTTTGTACACAAAATTATGAAATTGTCAGTTTTTTATTCTTATGCATTTATGCCCAAGTCTCAGATTTGATGCACTGTATAAATCTGAAGTCCATTATTCTGAAGTTATTCAACCAGTAATGATATAACGTTTTATAATTTAAAAGCAGAAAACTGAATTTTTGTCATTTTTTTTTTTACTTGATCAGTGGAAATTTGTCAGGAGATGACATCATCAGCACACTCGTATGCATATTCAACTCTTCAAGAACTATTTTGGTAAAAATTGTTAAAAGTTCAGAATTTCATAACTTCCCAAATGTTTATCAGAGTTTGATCAAAATTTCACAGTTGTGCTTATAACATTTTATTCTTTCTTTCCAGAGCAACTTATAACTGGGCCATATTCCCCTTCAACAATCTATGATGATCTTTGTACTTGACATTGATACTGTGAAAGGGAAATTAAGGCACTGTTTTCGAGAGATACATTGTATTAGCTGCTTAGCAAACTTGTCAAATATGCAGTCATAGTGTTTGGTATAGCTTCAGTCAAAGTGTGTTAGCCATGCCTATAATAATAATGCATTGCAGAAAATCCATCACTGTGAGCTGCATGGATGCTCTCTCTGATGGAGACATAGCTGGAGGAGGAATGGGGGACTCGAACTTTGAGTTGCCCTTCTCGACCATTGAAGGTAAGGGCTCGCACACATACAGCATCAGGATTGGCTTGTCATACTTTTTGGAAACTTAAGGGTTAACAGTGATTTTAGTGAAATGAGATCATGATATTGTTCCCGTGAACATAAAAATCACTGTAACTAGGGTCAACTTGGTCAATTCCTCGTATCCTTTCCAGAAAAAAACAGTGAAATTTGAAAGTGAGAGTGGACCTAAACTTTCCTGTTTGTAACAGATTATCAATCAAGGACTGCCTTGCAGTATAATCACTTTGTTTAGGAATTTAGAACTTTGTATGCCCAAGCTTTTGAGTACAAACAAAGTTTAAACTTGAAGTAGATAGTTTTAACAGCTAATGTTACATAATGTGAAAGGGAAATTGAGGCACTGTTTTCGAGAGATACATTGTATTAGCTGCTTAGCAAACTTGTCAGATATGCAGTATCATAGTGTTTGGTATAGCTTCAGTCAAAGTGTGTGAGCCATGCCTATAATAATTATGCATTGCAGAAAATCCATCACTGTGAGCTGGGAATGCTATTTAGCTCACATCATGGCTGTTGCCATGTTAACACTTCAATTTCTGAAAACTAGCTAATGTCTACTTCAAGTTTAAACTTTGTTTGTACTCAAAAGCTTGGGCATACAAAGTTTTAAATTCCTAAACAAAGTGATTATACTGCAAGGCAGTCTTTGCTCGATAATCTGTTACAAACAGGAAAGTTTAGGTCCACTCTCACTTTCAAACTTCACTTTTTTTTTTCTGGAAAGGATACAAGGAATTGACCAAGTTGACCCTATTTACAGCGATTTTTATGTTCACGGGAACAATATCATGATCTCATTTCAATAAAATCACTGTTAACCCTAGCTATTACATTTAGCGTTAAGATGTATTTAGGGTCGATGTGACATTTAGGGTTGAAATATATTACGTTTAGGTTTGTTATTACATTTAGGGTTAAGGTGTATTACGTTTAGGGTTGTTATTACATTTAGCGTTAAGATGTATTACATTTGTGGTCGGTATTACATTTAGGGTCGTTATTACATTTAGGTTTGACACGTATTACATTTAGGGTTGTCTCTGGTTATTACATTTAGGGTTGAAATGTATTACATTTAGGGTTGACTCGATTATTACATTTAGCGTTAAAATGTATTACATTTAGGGTTGTTATTACATTTAGGGTTAAGGTGCATTACATTTAGGGTCGATATTACATTTAGCTTTGATATTACATTTAGGAGTGATACACGTGCAACATCGTCGCATCATCACATTAGATGATTTCTTGTTCCAACAAAATATAAAAGAAAATGGTCTTTTTATATTTCAGTGGCAGTCAAAGACTCTTCTATTTTAATTTCAAATTGTGAAATTCTTTGGAAAAGGTGACTTATAATTGTCACTTTCTTGATGCACTGTACTTTTGTGTGGATGATTTCTTCTCTTAAAACTATTGTCATATGCCTTATTCATCTTAATACATCCTCTAAAAATTATGCTACAGTGTAATTAGCCAATTATCTATTGCTACAGTGATTATAGAGAATGTATTTTTCATGGTAATAACAACATTGTTATTGACAGAGATTTTCTATGACTTTATGATAGACCTGCCCAGTGATAAAATTCATTGCAGGACAAGTCTTAATCTGTATTGCTGTCATTTTTTCCTGTGCATTTTTTTTTTTTTTTTTTGGGGGGGGGGGGGTTGTTTTGTTTTTTTAGTTTGTGTAGTAGATGTGTGTACTTATGTGTCCTTTTTTGTATAAATATTGTGTAGGGCACAGAAGACCATCAGGTGACAGAAAGATTGTACCAACCACCGCTGAACGTAAGAGGAACAATCTTTACAATATTGAAGTAGATTAGGACAAGGATGCCAGTTTTCAGGCAAAAGCCTGATTTCAGGCCCTGTTGCAAATGTTGTAAATTAAACTACATGTACTTCTCAAGTTTTCGAGCAATTCGAATAAAATTTGGTACACATATTGAGCTGAATGTAAAGTTGTGCAAGACACATTTTTTCAGCATAAGCAGAGTCATTGCAATGGCAACAACTCATTTGACCCCACATGAGGTGAAAGGCTTGTAGATTGAACTTCTTAATTCTCTAGTTATTCAATAAGTTCTAGATGTAAAGTTAAAGCTGTGCAAAACACTTGAGAAGCGAAAAGTGCATTGCTGTGGTAGCATATCATGCCCCCATAGTCAGGAAAAAGTGGATGTAATTTTTTCCAGTCTCGAGGCAATTCAGTAAAATTTGGCACACGTGTAATATGTCTGTGTACCAATAACATTGGCCTGCTCCTTATGAACAATAATTGTGTTCAGTTGCTGTTTCAGTGTACCAATACAAAAGTGATAAGCAGGGAGTATTCATTACCTTCAGTGACATTTCTCGTTGTTTTCATTTTTTTTTTTCTAATTCCTTCTGTATCCATGCAGGCGAGTTTGTCTTGAACCCTGCAATGTCAGCTGCAGGAACCCCATCCCATCTTGCCCTGGATCAAGAAGCAGTTCACAACAGGTTTAACCTGCAGATTGGTACACCTACTGAACTCTCACGCAGGTCAGTTGGCCAACGCAGATTGTAACTTAGTTCATTTTCTCAAGGTTATTTCCTGTATATCACAACATTGTGTTTGCAGCAGCCTACTGCAGAGTTACTGCAATTTCATTTTTGAAATGTATTTAACCATAGTGGGTACGTTACACGTTGACAAAATAAACAAAAGACCTATTTGAAATGGGTAATGAGAAATGACAAGCCATATCTTGTTACTGTGGAATATCGTATCTGTAAATGTTTTAATATGTAGCGGAAAAAGTTGCCTTGCGTGAATGCCAACAAATATTTTGACTGATTCATGTTCTAATGATTAAACAGGGTAAAAAAATTGATTGTATTTGAATGGCCATTGCTTTGGCTCTCTAAGTTATTTCAAAATGACTTCCCATTTTCCTGTAGTCCCTCATATCAATGAAGGAGTGATGGATCAGCATAGGGTGCATGTTGAAGATATGACAAGCACACCTGGGGAATCTTGATAAAATAGTGTCAGGCCCTTTGTGTAGTAATCTTTCAATAACCTGTAACTGCAGTAAAACACAAATTTGTACGTAATACAGAAAATTTATGTGTTACTACACAACATCATATTCTTTGCTGGCCTACATTAACAACAATTAAAATTGTTTATGTTATATATATATATATATATATATATATATATATATATATATAGGCCTATATATATAGTCAAGGCGCTAATTCCTGTAAGAGGCTTAATTAAGGAGTTCGTTCAACCCACCCCGCAGAAAAGGTTTGACCAGACAAGGTGGTAGATGGGACCTCTATGAACATCCCCAGGTAGTATGTGGTTCCAAATTGTGGTGTCAGTAGAATTTTACTGGCCACTTTTCATCATGATTTGTTGGAACAAACGTAAAAGAGTCTGCACACGCCAAGACTATTACACGCACCACTAGCACTGCTACAGGCGCCAGTGCCAATGCTGCGTGTAGTAGTCTCAGCGCGCATATACTTTTTCTTCGATAAACAAGGGTTTTGCCTGCAAACTAACTTTTCACGCCAAGCTGGGTTCGGTGTATTGTAGTTTCTAGCCGTTTTTATTTCGTCTTTATTTCAAGAGTTCAAGCAAGCCGAGTGAGAGCGCATACCCGGTGATTGTGACGACCGAATCGCAATCACTGGGTGTGTGCTCTCATTCCACTTAGTGCAATATATACAGCGGGCTTCTGCATAATACACAAGCTGCAACTCAGAGAAATAAAGACGAAAAAACGGCTGGAAATTAAGACTAGGGTCGGTAAACGCTTGTCGCTATTTGGGGCACTGAAAACGACAAACTCACACAGTTTTTACATTTATTTCATGAAGAATTCATCAAAACTGCATAAAACTTTATATGTACATGTTGCTAGAGATGTCATCCATACAGTGGGATTCATTGTAAGTTATAATATTGTGCATGGTTACCATGGTAACCGGATGCCTAAAGGTGACTGGTAACCCCCAAATGCCTCCTGCTGCTGCAAACATTGTTTTTTTTTTTTTATCTTATAGATGCAATAAAAAAAACACAATTTTTTTTATTGATTTTCGTTAAAAAAGTTTTCCCTGTTGCCATGGCAACAAGTATTATCCAATCAGAATTTAGTTGTCAGTAACTCAAAAACTAAAGCCCATAATTTCAAAAAGCTCAATAAGCATGTCCTTCTGCATAAAGTGTACGACATCAGGTATATGTGAAGAATATTTTGAAGCATTCTCAAGTTACAGCAAAATTTGTAAGCAAAGGCATAATAAACAGCCATTGAAAGAAAGATATCATTTTCAAATAGTAAAATGCATGAAAAAGTAGCATCTGTCGTACTTTCAACACAAATTTGACTTCAAAGCATAGGCAAATGTATATAGTTTTTAATAATGTATGGACACAAATTTCCCTTAAAAATAAGATGAATACAGAAAGCAAAGCCAATATTCTATAGTAGCTCTTTCGAGTATTTACAGAGCGATGGTTATTCAAAACAATCCTGGAAAAGAGCAGAGGAAAGCAATTGATTGTTTATGTTCTTAAAGGAAGTTTATTCAAGAATACCGATAAATTCCTTTCTAAAGAAGGAATATACACGTGCGATGGATTAGCCATCA
This sequence comes from Diadema setosum, assembly GCF_964275005.1. Classification (NCBI taxonomy): domain Eukaryota; kingdom Metazoa; phylum Echinodermata; class Echinoidea; order Diadematoida; family Diadematidae; genus Diadema; species Diadema setosum. The sequence continues at coordinate 22,026,687 of NC_092691.1, forward strand.
AAGAATTAAGCGTACCTTTGTGTTCGTTAGCTATTATAAAAAAAAAATAAATAAATAAAAAAATATATATATATAGAGTGAAATGAAATATCATGATATGTGAATTTTATTCAAAGCGTGCAGTAATGAATTAATGCTGAGGAGAGAATGAGGGAAAAATCTTGGGCGTCTTTTCCCTTTTTATCCAGACTAATTTTACAGTGTAGAGCTCATCTACAATGAATGATGTGCACGAAAGGCAAAAGAAACAAACCTGTCTAAATTCCAGATATTTTTGGGAGTTACCAATCAGCTGTAGGCATCCGGTTACCATGGTAACCATGCACAATTTCATACCTTACAATGTATCCCATTGTATTGCTGACATCTCTAGCAACATGCACATATATAGTTTTAAGGCGTTTCGATGAATCCTTCATGAAATAAATGCAAAAACTGTGATAATTTTGTCATTTTCAGTGCCCCAATAGCAACAAGCGTTACCGACCCTAGTCTTAATTTCTAGCTGTTTTTATTTCGCCTTTATTTCTCTGAGTTACAGCCTGTCTATTGTGCAGAAGCCCGCTGTATTGCGCTAAGCCGAGTGAGGGTGCGTGCTCAATGATTGCCACAAAAATCGGTTCGGGCGTCACAATCGCTGGGTATGCACTCTCACTTGGCTTGCTTCAACTTGGAGAAATAAAGACGAAATAAAAACGTCTGGAAACTACACTACACCGACCCCAGCTTAGCGTGAAAAGTTAGTTTGCAGGCAAAAACCGATGTTTGTCGCGGAAAAAGTCTTTGTACGCTAAGACTATAACAGGCACCACTGGCATTGGCGCCTGTAGCAGTGCTAGTGGTACGTGTATTAGTCTTACTGTGCGCAGACGCTTCCTCAAAGAATATGGTCATGTCGCAACTAAAATGGCCTGTAAAATTTCATTGATACCACAATTTGATATCACATACTGCCTAGGGGTGTTCCAGAGGGTTCAACCGACCACCCCATGCAGTCAAACCTTTTCTGCGGGGTGGGTTGAACGAAGTCAGTTTTTCTGGGTCGCTGCGCCTGGACTAATACGCCAAAAATACATATATCTTATACATGTACATGTATAAACAGTGGACTCCCATGTAATGAAGTCCTCGGGACCAACAATTTTCTTTCGTTATATCCAAATTTCATTACATCCCAACAAATAAAGAACAAAGAGTGGATAATTTTGTGGCCTGAATGTATATAAAAAAAGAAGGTAATTCAATCTAGAGAGCTACTGTTTAATAATTGTCAACTATAGAGAGCCCAATGTTAGTTGGGAGGAAAGGATAACTCTTCCTTCTTTCCATTGGTACCTATAATTGGAATGATAAATATTATGCATCACTGAGCACATTAACTTCAGAGACAATAATAGGTTGCACTTTTTTCAAGTGTGCATGAGCATTATCATGAAGGAAGATTAAATGTCTTACTGAAATGGACAAGATCTGTCTATGAAAATGGTCAAATAAACAGGCCAGCCAGCATGACTACAGGTTTATGTTTCATCTTGCCCTTTACGGTCCATAAACTTCAACATGGCTACCTGTCTGATGACTGTGACAAAGACCACCCTACAGTCCATTTTTCTCTGTTCCAGCACAACACCCAAGGGTGCAACACACAGTTTGCACTGACAGACCATGCCTTGAATATAAACAGAGGAAAGTGAATTGTGTGGGTTGTCCTTTGTGGTAGGGAACAGGTTATCCATCAGGTGGCCATGTTGAAGGTTATGGACCAGAACAGTTAAGAAACCCTAAACGTAAACCTGCAGTCTTGCCCGTTTATTTGACTACTTTCATTGACAGATTTCATCCTCTTCACTGGAAAAAGTACAACCTGTCATTGTCTTTGAAGTTAATGTGCTCAGTTATGCATGACATTTATTAGCACAATTAGGTACCAACGGAAGGAAGAGTTTTTTTTTTTTTTTTTTTTTTTTTACCCTTTCCCCACAACCAACATTGAGCACTCCATAATTAACAATCATGAAACAGTAGCCCTCTACAGTTGGATCACTTTTTCTTTTTGACACACTGTATATTTGGAGCGTCTGTCCATTATACCATAGCTCATTTTGAATGCATTTGAAGTTGAGGATATACAGTTGTAATATTGTTTACTTTTTTCTAAGTGTTCACATGATGTGTGGTTTTAGTACTGTTGTACAACATGCCCACCACACTTACATGATTTGATAAGATTCTGACTTGTATCAACCTGTTGTTCGTGCCTACTGTATTCATTCTACATTTCATTGATTGAAATGGGTAGTTTTCTTCCAGAATTGAGATGGAGTGAAACAATTTGGTGATGAAAAATGACTTAATTTTGAGCACCAATTACCACTAAGATAGATTTGTTTGTGGAAATTAATACATAGGCACTGATTCAAACAATAAATTGATACCTCAAATGAAAAAAAAAAATGAGATTATGACCGTTTTACCTCATCTTATCAGTATACACTGTATATTGGCTGAAGAAAAGTATTATAAATTTGTTGTAATATGCAACTTGTATACCATTCTCATAAATAGTTTTGTTATCCATATCAAAATTAGCTAGGAAGTAATGAGGAATTTTCACTTTGCAGGTTGTTTGCCATTTTGTTAATATATTGTACATGTATACCTCTATTTCGGAGATTCTGCCAATTAAACCCAATATTTAATCAATGTACATTGTGCTTTAATTTGTTCTATCATCCTAGGTGTCTATTTGTCTCATCAGAAATTAGCAAAGAATATCTACCTCTCATCACAAAATATTAATCACAACAAAGCATACATTGTTTTTGTTTTTTATGGGGGTGGGACCCCAAAATTTTAATACAAGGTAGTCATTGATGAAATTCTTGTCAATCAGTTGCAAAGTAGTAATTGATATTCCATGACTTAGTGTGGTCCAAATAGAGGGGATTCATAATCACTAGGTTCATATGTAGTGCACTGTCATGCCACACAATTAAAATGCACCCATTACCATCAATCTGAGTTATGAAAACAATGTGTGACAGGATAGTTATTGGACCTGTACTACGCATCCTGATACGAGATACTCATCAGTAGGGTGCTCCATAAGTATACACATGCAAGACTATTTGTGGTTATTATACAGTATAAGGCAATGCTGTCGGTGAGGAGTTGTTTTCTTAGCATACATTTTAGTGTCAAATGTAGAAGCAACATCATCCACAAACCACAAAACTGCATACTTCCACTTTTCTAAGTGGGTTTTTATGACACTCTTACTTATCCCCGGTCATATTTCTTGATTGAAAAAGAAAAAAAGACAAGACCAGACCATCAATGATGGAGATACATGTATACCTAACTGAATATTAAAAGTACCCCCTTAATTTAATGTGAACTGCTACAAACACACATTTCCCATGGGCACCTGCCTGATTATACTCGGGACTTGTCCTCAATGGGTTAAGATGTGTGGCGAAGAGTTGCAACACAGGGGACAAATGAAATCCAATGAGCTAAAAACACATGATGGCCTACTCTTTGGACCAGCACAATTAAAGTTTTTACACTGAGTGTGCAGTTTCCTTTCAGAATGATGCTAATGAACATCCAGTCTATTATCCAACTTATGTACACAAATTCTTGCATTTACTCATTCATAAAAAATAAATACAGTGTACATCATCTCAAGCATGGAAATGATACATACTCTTGAAAACTAAGTGGAAACAGCAAAATATCTGAAAGTCTATTAATGCTTGCATGCTTTAGCATTCTACTTTAAGAGGATATAAAGCAACTTTCCTTACATCTTCTGCTCTCACATTAGCTGGTGATATGCAGTTATAAACGGAAATTACAAAAATTGTTCCAATTGAGGTCAACGACTGAGGAAATGTGTACCTGGATCACTTTAAAGAACCATTTTCAGTATGGGAGGTACATCACAACAAACTGAAATGCTTTCACCAAACTGGTTCCCGTATTTGGTTTGATACCAATTCATTTTACAATTTCTTCTAAAACAAAGAGGACTTTTGTCTTCACATACACTTTACATTCCTAATAAAAGAAAACTGGAAGGAAAATAAATCAAATAAAAGTGCCTGTAACTTTTAAAATTCTAATTACAGGCAAAAGCTGCACATATTTTCCAAAATACAAGCACAATGTACAAAGCACTTCCCCTGAGAGATTCATTCTTGGGGAGGGGTAACTCTGATAGCGTTGGGGTACTACTTATTGTTCATCAAGTTCTTCAATTCATCATCAGTAGTCTCATCGGCCTTCTGGATCAGATTTTTGTCTCCCCGAGTCTGGCCCCAGTTGTCTGGCTTGGACATAGATGGACAATATGGCCGGCCACTGGCAGGCTTCAGGTTCTCCCAGTAACTGCGTTTAGCTCTGTAAAGTGGAGGAATGGGCAACATGTCATTGGATCCTGTATATTAAGGCTCCCTCTCCTTAAGTTGTGCACTGCAAAGAATTACTGTGCAGGGACAACACTGCTCCCTGCAATAGCATGCTGTACAGGCGACTTCCATTATAACCAAGTCTCTCTGCGACCAGCATTTTTCTTTTGTTATAATGAAACACCATTATAGGCAAATGATATATAAAATTATATAGACATTACTTTGGAACCCAAATTTTCATCTTGTAATTTAACAGTTTTGTTCTGTGTTAGTTATAATGGGAGCGCACATAGTATCAACAGATACAGGCCACTCCCATCATAACAAAGTCCTCAGGACCAACAGTTTTCTTTTGTTATATCAAAAATTTGTTACAGTGGACTCCTGTTATAACATAGTCCTCGGGACCAGCAGTTTTCATTCGTTATATTGCAATTTCATTATAACCGAACAAATAAACAATAAAAATACATAGAGTGGATAATGTTGCTGCCTGAATTTTTACTTCATTGTAACCGGAATTTTGTTAAAACCATGTTCTTTATAACGGGAGTGCACTGTATAGCCAAACAGTAAAGTACATAAAGATAATTATGTAAATGACAATTTTTGAGCTTAATTTTTACTTCGTTGTAATGAGAATAATGCTACAGTGCACTCCCGTTATAACAAACATGGTTATAACAAAATTCGGGAAACAGCAAAATAAAAATTCAGGCCGAAACATCATCCACTCTCTGGCTTTTATTGTTTACTTGTTTGGTTATACAGTGAAACCCCGTTATAACGAGTTCGGTTACAAAGAGGAACTGCTTATAACGAGGTGATCGCGTCGGTCCCGTTTTCCTTTGCGTGTAAACCTATGGCAGAACGAATCGGTTATGACGAGTTCGGTTATAACGAGGACAATTTTGGTGCATCATTATAAAGAAAAACATAAGCAATTTGATCGGATATAACGAGATTCCATTTCTTGACTAAATTGCCGCTTTCAAACACGCGACAAACGAAACACTGAAAACCGAATTCACGATATCCACGTCTTTTTTCCGTTTTGCAGAGAACCGTTCCTTCCATGTTCTCTTCTAAATCACGCAATAAGACACAGGAATGCCTTCCGATGTTCCTACTAAATCATTAAACATAATCATTCGATTTGCTTTTTCGCGAGATACGCGTGCGTGATATTAGGGCAGACCACATGCCAACGAGAAAAAAAAAAAAAAAGATAACGCATTCAAAAACTTTTCATGTAGCGACACTTGTGGCCAAAAATGGACAATTGGAATGGGTGTGCAACTCATCATTATATCCTTTCCATTTTTCCGACTTCCAGTTCTTTTGCTGCCTTAAAATAGCAAATATGAGTGTGGATGATTAAAGCCGAAATGATTAATGAAATCATCGCGATCCCGCTGCGTGACAGTAGCGTGAAAATAGTTGAATAATGCATGTTAACCTACTTAATCGGTGTTCAGAAAAAGAAACAAATGCATTTATTAATTTGCATAAATCTGGATTAGTTCATTATCATTTAACAAATAATAATTTAAATATGAGTGTGTATGATTAAAGCCGAAATAATGAAATCATCGCGATCTCGTCAGGTGACAGTAGCGTAAAGATAGTTATATAACGCATATTAACCTACTTATTTAACAGTTCAACGCATTTAACAGTTCAAGGATGTACAAAACGCGAAGAGATATTCGAAAGAAAATAAAGAATGCATTTTAATTCCTTCGGACGCAAAGATCATACATTGTATAAAATTACAGCTGAAATGATTCATGAAATTATCGAATTCCCGCTAGGCTCCAACAGCGTAAAATACGCATGTATGTTACTCTGAAATTATCGCGATCTCGCCAGGGGACAGTAGCATAAAAATAGTTGAACAACGCATGTTAACCTAAATTAGAAAAAGAAGCAAACGCATTTATTAGTTTGAATCGATCTGGGTTTGTTCATTATCACAATTTTAGCACTGTATTTCACAATGAAGATTTTTCTTTCTTTCAGAATGGTCTATGAGGTACAGATGTGCGTAAAAAGGATCACAACGTAACCTTCCACGTTCAATCTTGTCGCATATTTTTCAAGAACGGATGTACAAAACGCGAAGAGATTTTCGGAAGAAAATCAAAAACGCATTCTTAATCCCTTCGAGCCCAATGATCATATATTGTACAAGATTACAACCGAAATGATTCATGAAATCATCGCATATCCGCTGGGCACCAACAGCGTAAAAATACCTCGCAAGTTACAGTAAACAACGCCTGTATTTTACTCTATTTGCGCTGGCGTTAGGAAAAATTAACAAACAAGAATTACAATAAAGAATTAACTCATTTCAACCCCTATGTCTAATTCACAAATAATTTCCCTTTATTATCTCAATAATAATGATCCATAATAGTGTAATAACAACGCAAAGGATGTTCTTGAGTTTCATTGATGGGTATATTCCGATGTAGTGCTTATGTTTTTCTTTGTTTTTTGATGCGTATGGTTATAACGAGGTACCGGTTATAACGAGGTAATATCGCCGGTCCCACGGACCTCGTTATAACAGGGTTTCACTGTAACGAAATTTTGATATGACGAAAGAAAGATGATGGTCTTGTGGACGTCATTTTAAGGGAAGTCATCTACATCTTACAAATGGTGATAACAACCTAGTCTCTGCACAGATAGACTGATATTCCTTTAGTCACCCCTCTAGTAAATACTGTTACACTCAAGGACACCACCTATTTTTTGGATCAACTCGCACTGTAAGTGTGCTTGTCAAACATTTGTTATCACTGTAATGCACTGATAGAAACAGAGATGACAACCACAGTGAACTTAGACATGAATCTTACTCCGCATTAAACTCACCGAGCCCTGACCCATGGCTTTGTGTGCATGCGCAGACCATCTCCCCAGAGAGCATGTTTCTCAGATCCAGCTGGAAGGAAGCCACGCTCCTTGCTCAGCTCCTCGCAGACGGCACGGATGTGGTAGGCTTCAAAGCCGCAGCAGCCCCCAATGTAGCGGACACCCAGGTCATACGCCTCCCGAGCATAACGATGGCACTCCCATCGTGTCATAATTCGCGGCTCTAGACCTTTTTTTTTTTTTTTTTGGGGGGGGGGGGTAGAGATATAATGTAGGACATGACACTTTTCATTAATACATTTTCATAAAAACAACTATGGGGTGCTACTTATGCTTATGTAATTGGAACCTATATATGCTTCATTTATCAACACTGGTCCAGACAGCACACAAATAAAAGTGGACCTAGTGCAGAATGTAATGTTGCATAAAATATATATACTTGCAGCAACCACAGCATCTGGAAATCTGTACCCCCCAGTTTTGTATTGCATTTGCTTATTTGATATTACAAAATGCAAGCTTCATGAAGGGCACAGGTGTAGGTTGATGGAAAATGACTCTGAATGACAAAAGTTTTGTGAAAATAAACTTAGTAAAATTACACATTTTTTCATTCAACATTTACATCAAAAGCATACACAACACTTTACATCAAGCACAGTAAACCTTTATGCACCATGAAGTGTTTGATGTCTGAATCGGGATCTATTTAAAGGAGAAGTCCGGACAATTTCGATTAAATTTCACCACAATCTACATAAATCGAAGACCAAAATGACTAAGTTTCATTAAAAAATACCCTCCCAACTCGTCATAATTTATTTTTTCGCGTCACTAATTTTGAATCGTAATTGTTCAATTTCTGTACGCCGGCTAGAAAGATCACGTGACGGCATGACGTATTAGCCGCACATTGCTCTGTGTTTGGAGCATCAGTTGGCTCGGGGAGCCCTGCATGAGCAACGGCGATACGGGTCGAGCAAGCGGTAGCGTACTGTGTGGTTCCAGCCAGCGCCATGCAGCGGATCCGCGGATGCACACGGCATGATCAACATGTGTATGTTACTGCTTCACTTCGCACGCGAAAATGCCAATGTGTCAAGCGTTTGGCCAGAAGAAGAGTTTCTTTGCCATTCCGAAACCAGAAAATGAGCGGGAAAGGTGCGCCAGATGGCTCTCCAATATTAGAATTGACAACTTTGACGTCAAAACTTACAAATACTACTCGATTCAGCCTCGTCATACTCCCCACCGGCGGCGGCACTGGCGCTTACGTTTCTTCCGCAGTTCAAAGTTATACGGTCGTAATTTACCACCATCAGACATACTCAACAGGCTCAGACAACAAGAGAGGCAATAATTCTGAAATTGACAGACTGAACTCAGATTGTTCACACTCGGAAGTAAAAAAAAAAAAAAAAACGATCGCGGATTGTGATAGCATTTGGCAGCAGCAGACGTACTTCTGTAAATGTATGCCTGATCACTGTGATGGCAACAATACAGTAGCCAATGAATGTACATGTAAATGATGGGATGGACAGAAATAAGTGCGGCAATATTACAATACATATAATATTTCAATAAAATGAAAATGTCATAAAATTGCGACTATTTTATATTAATCTTTGATGGATTTTGAATATATATATCGAAGATGATTTGAATAAAGGAATACAGCGCTTGGCAACATGACTCCTAAACGGTGTACGGACTCCTGTGGTAGGCATGCATGTCCCTTGGCAGGCATGCAGATACTGCGCCGCAGTCAGCAGTGCAATGGGAGATCGATGCGTGGCTGGGCTGCGCTCGCGGTGCTCTCAGCTGAGGAAACTGAGCCTGATACGTCACGCGCAATGCATCCTGGGACAGATAGTACGAAGGGCTGCTCGCGACGGATTCGAACACAAAGAATTACCTTATTTTTTCAAAAAATCATAGTAAATGTATCTGATGGTCTTTTCTCATCGGGAAAAGGGTAATAGGTTCATGAAATATTGTTCTTTACACGGGAAACGGCTGTTCGGACTTCCCCTTTAATCTTGACAGTAATTTTGAAGATGTGAGAGACTTTGTTTTCATTTTTGTGTAGCTTTCGCATTTGCCATCAGTGCAATGAAAGTGCATGGCTCACTTACCAAATGGAAACTCTGGCAGGTCGATGAAGCCCTGCTTGCCACAGTCTGGGGTGGAGAAAGCTAGGGGCTGGAGCATGAGATGACGCTGTATGCCTGCCTTCTCCAAACCCTCCTTCATCTGTGCTATCGCCTTCAGGCAGACAAAGGGGTCGAAGTGGCAGTTGATGCCGACCACATCGGCTCCTACACAAAAATAGACATGTTGTTTTTCAATCAGTGAAAGTACACTTTCTCCAAGATGGTGAACATTCATCAAATTGAAACAAAAGGATGAAAACTTCATAAATATTGTCCTACTGTACAGTGCATCTCCGTTATAATGAACATGGTCATAAAATGACAAAATTCTTGTTCCAACAAAGTGAATGCTCAGGTCTAAAAATTATCATCTATTCTTCTTTTACATACATACTTCACTGTTCAGCTAGAACGAAATGTCAATATAACGAAAGGAAACTGCTGGTCCCGAGGACATTCCTATGCATACAATGGGAGTCGCCTGTATTTCAGATTACAGTGTGCTGCCACCACAGTGAGGCTATAACTTGTGAGAAAGAACCTTGAAACAATGAACCATATTTTTGTTTTGCTTTTACACCTGATCATTTTTAATTGCATGGCTGTTCATAATAAAATGCATTTACTGCAGAATCTCCACTTTGATATAAAACTTGCAAAATGTAGATGAATTTGTCACATCTTTTGTACATCTGCTTTTGGTGTTACAATTCCTGAACAGGTTCTTCTAAGATGGATGCTTCTTCATAAAGAACATTACCTCGGGTATAGATAAGCCCTAATGCTCAAAAGTATTACATCACAACCCAAGAACCCTGAGTGGTTTTTTAGAATTTCTCTTCTTGTCCTTACTTATGAACAAATCTGGCAACACCCTTTAATCATTTAGATAAAGCCAATCTCATGAGGACAGTGCCCAGATGGCACAAATGTTACAGTGGCCCAGAATGAAATGGGCCTTGCACTTTAACATTTTCATACCTAGAGATCAAATTTTGAAAATGCAGTCAATTTCCCAGGAACTCTAACAATCAACCATACTGCAAATAATTCCTTGTGAGAGATTTTTGATATGTAACAAAGTTCAAGGCCCATTCATTCTTAGGCAACTATTGCATTTGTATCATATTTAAAGTGAAAACATATTTTTGGTAAGGGTTTGAGAACCCGTCTGGCACAATTTCATATTTGTTTGTAATATATCGAAAGAGTCTACCAAGAAACTTACCTGGCTGACGCGATTTGCCAAGATGACGAGTTGTTCTGGAATATTTTGAGATCGAAAGTAAAAGTCGGTATATCGACTTTTATTCCAGAAGGATCCAGGTTAACTCGGTCTCAGGGACAACTCAGCCCTATTTCTGACAATTTATACGCAGTTCGTGATCACCATATTCTCTACATAGACGCTTGATAGGTGCACATTAATTTTGCATGCGCGCCAAAGAGGTTCTTTGATGCGCGCGTTGTTTCAACTCGGCCAATAACTGTGACCAGCCAGAACGAGAAGCATTCCCATAGTACAGCACTGTATAATCCAGAGGGACAACTCGGCCCCGCCGTCAAAACGAGGCCGAGTTGTCCCCGAGTCCGAGTTAGTCTGACCCTGATCGGGGAAGTTCTGAGATGCGAACATTTTGGGTTATTATTTCACATTTTCGTCGTTACCCAACGAATATCTTGCCATTACAGCGTTATTCCACACATTTCTTAGGCATACATATACATTTTGGGGCGAAATTTGACAATTTTGCAGGCTTACCAGATCTATGTTTTGGCTTTAAAGCACATCTTCTAGATCCCCACTTCTCAACTGGTGGGCTGTGATGTCAGCCAAACATAAAAAGGATTCATACCTTATCTTTCTGGGCCTTAAAAAAACAAATGTCAGAGCCAAAATAGGCATTGGGTTTTAAAAAGGTTGAGAAGTGAGGTTGCAGATTATGTGCATATTTTTCAGAAGTATTTACCAGGGTTTCCTACCTACCTGCATTGGCCATGCGGACAGCACAATCGGCAGCACTAACATTGTGCATGTCACCCTCGGGTCCGATGCACAGCGAACACACGATTGGTTTACCCGTCTTCTTCAACTCCTCAATGGCCCATTCCGCCTCTTCAACATGTTCGAAGTACTGAAAAGTACATAAATGAGTGGAAAGCATTTAAAGACTACTATGATTAATGCATTCATACAAGATGTGGATAGTTTTGAGCATGAGATGGCATGAATGGCCTTATGATTTCCCCAGCTTTTTGTTATTAAGATACATGACACGCCTTTGTCTTGTGCCAACAATTTCGCATGGTGGAAAAAGCCTTTTACTCATCATAGTTAATATTTCTTGAAGGTTTCCATGGTGGTAGAACATAATGCTACTTGGTACATCTGTAGCACTGCATGTTTGATCATTATCATTATTGTGTCTGGCAAAAGTGCATGTTACTGCTAGAAATTTTGAAGAACTCGCTCTGAACTGCGAAGTTACTCATAAGTGGACTTGTTGATCAATAGTGTAACAACGACTATTCCGAATGGAAATGCTGTTTAGTAATACTGCTCCATGGCACAACAATATGCTCGACCATGCAGCCAATTTATAATTAAACCTTGCCATTATGGTGCCAGCCAGCACCATATTTCCTTCAAGTATTCATTATTATTACCCACATCTGACGTTTGAGCTGTGGTTCTATGAAATTGTATTCCCCTCTTTTACAAATGCCTACAGGACTTGCGCATTAAAAAAGAGGAGAATATAGCATCCGAGCACTTGAGCTCCCGATGATGAAAATTTGCTGTGGGCAAATTCCCATACATTAACATCTGCATCTGCCTTCTGATCAGGCATACGTGTGACTGTGCGTGCATGGCTGTAACACGCACAGCATGCCAGAATTTCGCGACGGAGGGCAAATTTCCATGCATTAACATGTAAAAATAGAGGACGACTGTGCCACTGTGCGAGCTGGCTGTTATGCCTGCCACATACTGTAAAAGTGGAAATATTTTCACTGTGTGGAAATTTGCATGCATTTCGCGCTTCCAGAAACCAGCACCAAAATAAAACGCAAATATTTTTGCACATCGTACCATATGTTCCTTCCGCTAATGCGTGTCCCGATTCTGTGGAACTAAAAACACGCAAAAGTCATCTAACCCAGTCGAGCGCGAAAAATTACTTGCGCGTAAATATCCACTTTTACAGCAGATGAGCTGTGCATGTGTGCATGCATTATAAAGTTGCAGTGGTGTAGAGCTCGAGCTGGCACCGAGTGGAAATCTGTTATTAAAGGAAAGTTGTAAAAGTTTACATTGTAATGATTGTACGTTACTGCTGAAGATGCCTGAAATGGGTAATAATAATAATATGAACTGGCTACTCTTGGGGGATACAACATAAATTGCCCTCACTAGAACTATATACTGCCATATTATATTAATATTACAATGCCTAGTGATCTGTTGGTCACATATTTTATTCACTGTAAGCATACTGTTGTAACACTATATGCACCATATGAAGTAAATGCATCCCACTCCAAGAAGTTACTTTGAACTGAAACAAGAGACCCGGGGGTCTCGCGCTCACCCGAGTATCGCAAGTTCACCTTCCATCATGCATTCTTGCAGACTCTTACCTGAAAACACTGGAAACTTAGACCCCGTTTACAGTGCGGGGCTGGGCCGAGCCGCGGCCGAGCCCAGCCTCAATTGCGGGGCCGAGCCCCTCAATTTTGTCTGTTTACACTGCCGGGCTCGGTGCGCTTTTAATTCAAACCTTTCAATACTTTGTCGTAGTGGCGCTCTGCTTGTAAACAAACGCAATTTGGTATAGTCTGGTTTTCAGACCCTTTGCCAACTGGATTCCGTGGCGACAAAGTCGCCGTTCGGGCAAAGGCCTTTGCTGAAGGAAAAATCCTTTGCAGGACAAAACCACCTTAAGCTATAGTAGCTTTCAACGTTGAGGGGGTTAATATCCTGAATAGCGAAATAGTACGGGCAGAGGGTTCGGAAGCCAGACTAAAATTGGCCGCGCATTTGGCCCAATTTGCGTTTACACTGGGAAAAGGCCGGGCTCGGCCGCGGCCGATACCACCTCCAGAGCAAGGCCAAATGCGCGGCCAATTTTGGCCCCGCATTTGGCCTTTTGCACGTTTACACTGAAACGGGGCTGGGCCGAGCCTCGCACTGTAAACGGGGTCTTATGGTGGGGGTAGTTTTGAGAGCTGGGAGCATGGTGTCCGTTTACATATTCCATCACACTGGTAACAAGAGACCCGGGGGTCATGCGCTCACCTGAGTATCGCATGTTCACCTTCCATGCATTCTTGCAGACTCTTACCTGAGAACATTGGAAACTTATGGTGGGGGTAGCTTTGAGAGTGGGGGCATTGGGTCCATTACATATTCCATCACAATGGTAAAATACCTACCAAGTACACTGTACTTCTTAGAATGTTGGATTATGCAGCTTTGGGAAAAGAGACTTAAAGCCCTATCACTTTTGATTAGAACTAGAGAAAAATATATTGAATACTCATTAATTTAGGAGGTTTGGACCCCCTGGGACCCCCAGGAAAGCATGGTGCCCATTCAAACACTTTGAAATCTTATCCCAATGGGAATGCTACTTGCCAAGTTTGGTGAAAATCCATTATGTTGTTTTCAGCAAGAAGATGAAAATTTAGGCCCGCATTTGGATCCCCCCCATCCCATCCCGCTTCCTTGGGTCCCAAGGGAGGGGGGGGGGGGGGGGAGGGCACCCCTGATTTCCCCATGAACAAACTTGAAACAACAGTCATCAATATACTGACTCATTGTATCAAGTTAGCTCAATCACTTCTGTTTCCAGAGAATATTTGTAAAGATTCCTTACAGGAGGGGGGGGGGGGGGGGGGGGGGGATGAGACCCCTGGGGCCCCCTGGTGGGGTATGGTGCCCATTTGATGGAATTGAGATTCTACCCCCAAAAGATGCTACCTGCCAAGTTTGGTGAAAATTTGTGATAGGGTTTTCAAGAAAAATATGAAAATTTACAATTTTGGTCAAAATTTAGGCCCCCTGGGGCCCTCCAGGTGGGGCATGGTGCTCATTTGATGGGAACGAGATTCTTTCCCCCTAGGGATGCTACCTGCCAATTTTGGGGAAAATTCACAATGGCATTTTCAAGAAAAAGATGAAAATGTACAATTTGGGCCCCATTAGGACCCCTCCCCACCCCCCTCCCCTGGGTCCCAAGGGGGGCACCCCTAATTCCGCCATGAACAAACTTGAAACTACAGTCATGTACTTGGACGGACGCCGGATGAAGAGCGATCGCAATAGCTCACTTGAGCCTTCGGCTCAGGTGAGCTAAAAATACCTGCCAAGTACACTGTACTTTATAGAATGTTGGATTATGCAGTTTTGAAAAAAAAAAAAGACTTAAAGCCCTATCACTTTTGATTCTAGAGAAAAACATTACTGAATATTCATTAATTTAGGAGGTTTGGACCCCTGGGGCCCCCAAGGAAAGCATGGTGCCCATTCAAATACTTTGAGATCTTATCCCCCTAGGAATGCTACTTGCCAAGTTTGGTGAAAATCCATTATGGAACACATTTTCTCGGCAGAAACGGGTTTTCCAAATGGCTTTCAGGGAGTTTTAATAAACGAGATGCTAAATGCCAAGCTGTTTTGATTATGGGGTTTGGAAAGCCTTTTTGAAAACCACAAATTTGTGCTTTCCGAAACAGGTTTCCGAAACAGGTTTCCGAAACAGGTTTCCACAAACTTGTTTGAAGCGAGATAAATGCAAAGCTTTTTGAAACGGCTTTGCACTGCGGTTACGAACCATGTGTTTCCATATATAATCCCTTCTCCTCGGGTCAAAATGCACAATGCAGGTGCGCAGTAACAAGGCCAGTTTCCATGTTCGCGATGAGTTGATAAACGCAACTATTTGGGAAACCATTTCTAAAGGGCTTTGGAAACGGCCTTTTTAAACAGGGGAAAGATGATAAACGCAGCCTATGTTGTTTTCAGCAAGAAGATAACAATTAAGGCCCGCATTTGGACCCCCCCCCCCCCCTCATCCCAACCCACTTCTTTGGTCCCGGGGGGGGGGGGGCACCCCTGATTCTCCCATGAACAAACTTGAAACAAAAGTCATCAATATACTGACTCCTCATTGTATTAACTTAGCTCAATCACTTCTGGTTCTAGAGAAAATTTGTAAAGATTCCTTATTGGGGGGGGGGGGGGGACCCCTGGAGCCCCCCAGGTGGGGCATGGTGCCCATTTGATGGGAATGAGATTCTTTCCCCCTAGGGATGCTACCTTCATTTAAAAAGAAAAAAAATCATAATGGCATTTTCAAGAAAAAGATAAAAATGTACAATTTGGGCCTCATTAGGACCCCTCCCCACCCCTGATTCCGCCATTAACAAACTTGAAACTACAGTCATCAATGTACTAACTCATAATATTAACTTAGCTCTATCACTTCTGGTTCTAGAGAAGAAGATTTAAGATTCCTTAATTTTGGGGTTTGGGCCCTTCGAGAGCCCTCCAGGTGGAGTATGGTGCCCACTTGAACAAATTGATATCTTATCCCCTAGGGATGCTACCTGCCAAGTTTGGTGAAAATCGGTCAAGGGGTTCTCAAGAAGAAGATGAAAGTGTAAAACGTTTACACACAACGTACGACAGACAACGCACGCCGGACAAAGAGCGATTGCAATAGCTCACTTGAGCCTTTGGCTCAGGTGAGCTAAAAAGTCAAAAGGCTTGCCTATAAAAGAGAGGAGGTTTGGACCAGCTCAGTCCCAACTTGCACTGACCTCGGCAATCATGAAGTCGACATCATTGTTGATGAACACCTCGGCCTGCTTGCGGAAAATTGCCTGTACCTGCTCCTTAGTGCCGCCAGAAAGATAGGCAGGAGTCTGGCAGACTCCTCCTGCCATTAGCCCTGGCCCATTGCCGTTGCCCAGTTCAGCAACTTCACGGGCAATTTCACAGGCCCTCTGGTTGATAAGAGCACCCTAAATATAAACAAATAACAAAGCAATGACTAAACATAAACCATTGTTAAATACATAGGCAAGATGTCATGTGAAATGCATTGTGAGGCACAATACTACGAATCTGAAAGACTGTCCCATGAAAAGAGATGGTGGAATAAAAGACAAGAGACCCGCGGGTCTAGCGCTCACCTGAGTATCGCAAGTTCACCTTTCACGCAGTCACTAATCTAAATTATTCACAGCTCTACCAAAATTTGACCAGGCATTCTAAAGTAGAAGATGAAAATGTACAATAAAGGGCCAAAATTTTTAAAGATTCCTTAATTATTGGGGATTGGGGCCCCCTGGGGCCCTCTGGGTGGGGCATGGTGCCCATTTTGATAAATTTAGATCCTGACCCCCTAGGGATGCTACCTGCCAAGTTTGACGAAAATCCATCACGAGGTTTTCAGGAAGAAGATGAAAATGTACAATTCAGGCCCCCGTTTGGATCTTCCCAACCACCCCCCCCCCACCCCTGCCTCCAAGAGGGGCACCCCTGGATCTCCTATGAACAAACTCAAAACTACAGTCATTAATGTACTCACTCATAGTATTATCTTAGCTCTATAACTTCTGATTCTAGAGAAGATTTTTAAAGATTCCTTCATTTTGGGGGTTTGGGCCCCCCTGGGGGCCCCCTGGGTGGGGCATGGTGCCCATTTTAGTAAATTGAGATCCTAACCCCTGAGGGATGCTACCTGCCAAGTTTGGTGAAAATGGGGCACAGGGTTCTAAAGAAGAAGATAAAAATGTACAATTTAGGCCCCATTAAGACCCCTCCTCATCCCCCTCCCCTGGGTCCCAAGGGGGGCACCCCTGATTCTGCCATGAACAAACTTGAAACTAGTCATCTATGTACTAACTCATAGTATTAAATTAGCTCCATCACTTCTGGTTCTAGAGAAGAACATTTTTAAAGATTCCTTAATTTAGGGGGTTTTTGCCCCCCTGGGGGCCCCCTGGGTGGGGCATGGTGCCCATTTTAACAAATTGAGTTCCTAACCCCCTAGGGATGCTACTGCCAAGTTTGGTGAAAATGGGTCATGGGGTTCTCAAGAAGAAGATGAAAATGTACAATTTAGGTCCCATTAGAACCCCTCCCCACCCCCTCCCCTGGGTCCCAAGGGGGGCACCCCTGATCCTGCCATGAACAAACTTGAAACTACAGTCATCAATGTACTAACTCATAGTATTAACTTAGCTCTATCACTTCTGGTTGTAGAGAAGAAGATTTTTACAGATTCCTTAATTTTGGGGGTTTGGGCCCCCCTGGGGGCCCCCTGGGTGGGGCATGGTGCCCATTTTAACAAATTGAGTTCCTGACCCCCTAGGGATGCTACCTGCCAAGTTTGATGAAAATCGGTCCTGGGGTTTTCAAGAAGAAGATGAAAATGTAAAAAGTTTACGCACGACGCACGACGGACGAAGGGCGATCGCAATAGCTCACTTGAGCCTTTGGCTCAGGTGAGCTAACAAGAAAATGCTGAACCTATCTATATAGAAGCAGCATTTGCTCTTGATGACAACTGTTCAGATGTGCACTGATATTGCACACCACAACAAAAATAAAATAAAAACATCCCATCAAAATGCAGGATATGATGAATATTTTGAATAATGCATTGTGCTTTCATACAATTAAAACACCAAATACACACATACACTCACACCCATACATGTAAAGCTCTGTGTGCAATGGTAGTGACATACACAATGGATCTCACAAATACTGTTTAAATAACTATGGCGTTCTGGATGAATATGTTGTTACAAAATTGCACGAAGTAGTACATGTAATTGATGCCAGAAAATGATTTAGGCTCTATAGTATTCAAAGCCTTGTGGTTTCTTTGAGAGTTAGTTTTTCCTGTTCAAAATGGGTGTCCTACAGTTGTACTATCACACTTTTCCATCCAGATTCATGTTTGCCATCTGTATACAAAGTGTGTGTGTATTCTTGTTTATTGTAATTTTTAATCAAACTAGAGATGTAAACTCTCAATAATGCTTTCTATGTTGGCTTTGTCTGACACAACACATTTTCATATTGCCATAGTCACTCATCTATAGTACACTCCTATGATAGTGTATCTAGGATGCAAATGGCTTACTCAGAAAATGCCCTCAAATGAACCTGAACTGCACCGTGTGTTATGTGTATGTAAGCATGTATGGAGGTCTAGTTTGTACCTATGTACAAGGTCACAGCCATCATGCCTTATGTTATTTTAGGATTAAAGTAACATTTGATGTTTGGTCAGATATGAGGGCATACAGAAGGTGTGGATTTTGCAAGAACATTCCTGAAAGGTTGATTTGAGTGCAGTATTAAGCACTCTCTTTTCTAACAACACAATGATTAGAACAAATATTTCTTATAAGGTAGGTTTTGAACATGCTCATTCTTTCTTTCTTTCGCTTTGCTTTCAGGTGTACTTTCTTATATTTTGTTTCACATACAGGGAATAATTTTCCTGGTATCACATCACAATTTGCTATGCATTTTTTTTTCAACTCGTTGAGGACGAGTCCCGGGTCTACTCATGCAGGTGTCTATGGGAAATGCATGTTGTAGCAAATCAGTCCGTCCTATAAACAGGTTATTATATGACTGCCATACAAATTTTTTTGTGCGTAGCAGGTTTTTTTAATAGGACTGTACACAACTGCTATATTTTTCCATTGATCAAAACTGCTAATCAAATTGGAGAAGTCAATTTTTCCCTGACATTGACATGTTGTAATTGTTGTTTGTAAGAATTTGGGATATTGAATAGAAAAGACTCGTGTTGAGTTTATGGGTAGATCATAGTGTATCCTGTACCTATGTGTCTCTGCCCTGACACAACCGATACAAATGTGCAACAAACTTGAATACCTAGAGATACAGAAATAATAGTAATAATAACACTTAAAGTGGAATCCCTGCACATCTTGGACTAAAGAAAAAAAATCTGAACTGTGTGCTTTATCAACCAGTGGTGTATCCACTTCATTTCCCTTGGCCAAAAAGCCTTCTCACTGCTGGAGTACTTACTGTGTGCTTCTCTAGTGATTTGTTGGCACGATTCTCCAATTTGTCATCACTTGCATAGAAGGTAAATGCCTGGATCACATCTGCCCCAGCTCGCAGGTATTCTATCGAGAGCTGCCTCACTGCAAGGGAAGGGCAAAGTGAAACTGACCCATGAGAGCAGTAATGTCATAACTGACATGATAGCAGCAAACATGCACAGCGCCGTTCACTTAATCATGCTAGAGGTCTCTGGGTGAAATGAAATGATAGTGATCAAAAGGTGCAAAAAGCTACTTGATACTTACTGCTAACATTCTAGACTTTACCTCACTCTGCCATCGTTTGGTGTCACTCGTAACAGACAAAATATCATCATTCTTTACCTTCACAAGAGATCATCTGCTTCCCTCCACTTCTCTGCCATCTTTGATTTTGCTTATCTTCTTCAAGATGATTCTTCTTTCTTGGTCTTCATTCTCTTCCTCCACGAATGTCTTCTTTCTCAATTTTCTTCTCCCTGAATAACATTCATGAAACTGGGTTAAAGACATTTCAGCACACGCATACACTCAAAGGCAAATCTGCTTTGACACGGGTCAAACCATTCTGAGATGTTAGTACACAAGTATGAACACAAAACTGAACTGATGAACACAATTTCAACATTGACAGTTTGTGATCAAGACCAAAACTGACATTTGGTTATTAACATTTGAACATGCACAAAAAAAAAAAAAAAATGTAGAGGATTTGTGCATCAAAATACACTCAAAATTATACATTATATGAAACTGATAGCCATTCACACAGTGGATGTCAATGTCATGGTTACTGCTATAGATGTTAAAATATCTGGTCTGTTACAAAGAATCGTGAAAAGCTGCAAATGTCGAATTATCCGTTAAGAAAGTAATGTGTTTAATTCTTTGCACCCTGAGCAACACACACAGTGCAAAAACAAACATATAAACAAACACAAAACATTAATGAATGTAACATGTATAATGGAGGAAATAAAATCTAAATGACCACTCATCACTGATAGTGATGAATTTGTTTGATCTATGAAAGGCCCAAAACATTACAGAACTATCAAAAAGGTGAAAGGAACTAGAATATACAATATCACGTTTCTCTAACTCATAGCATGTGACAGGTAATATTGCCTCCATGTTGCAATACAATATCAAACTTGTAAAGTCTTAATTATATTGTCTCATGCAGTATAATGCCCTAGGAACTGAAGTAGACCTAGAATTTAACCCTGGTGAATAAACAAGACCATAAAAAAACACAAAAAATTAAAAAACTATCATATACCATATTTCCCTCTCTTCATTAATTTGATCTTCTTTGAATAACTTTCGGGAGGTTTAAGTCGGAGTTAAGACAACTGTTCAACTAGATACAAATGTTGATGGATGTAATGTATGTGTACAATGTTTACTCTATGACAGAATTAAAAAAACAAAAAAACAAAAAAAAACAAAAAACAAAAACTAGAAATGTCACTATGGCGACTGGTATGCCTCCGAAATAATGCATGATTCTCCTATAGGTCTACAGTACATGTCGACAATGTGTGATTACATTTTCACAAAATTGGCAAAATATTAAAATGACATGTTTGTCACAAATGTGTTAACTGTTCACCTTCCTTGACCTAGGTTTAATTGGATGACTGAGAGAGCATGTATTTGGGGATTTTAGGACTTTTACTTGACTTTGACCCTTTCATAAGTTTATGTATTGAGTAATTTTCAAGGTACGGAGAAAAAGTGCAATTTCTGTATTGAATAGTAAATTGCTACCATTTCCATCTGGCCTTTGACCCTTGACCTTTGACCCTAAAATTTATAAGAGAATTATTGTCAGGCAGAACATGCATAAATATGGACTAAGTTTCTGACCTTTTGACCTTTGACCTTTTTTCAAAAAAAAAAAAAAAACTTCCCAAAGAATCTCTATTGGGTTAAGCATAAATACACCAAGTTAAAAAAAAAAAAAAAAAAATCCTCCCCGCATAGTATAAATATGAGGGAAATAGTACAAATTTGAAGTGTTACCCTTGACCTTTGACCCCATGAACCCAAAATTCCCTAGATAATCACTGCCAGTCAGTACATGCATATATACTATGTTCCATGAAGATACCTTGAACCATTTCCAAGATATGGAGAAAAAAGTGAAATTCTAACATTTTTACTTGCCCTTTTGACCTTTGACCTTACGACCCCAAACTTTCATCAGAGAATCTTAATTGGGTAATACATGTGTATACACTAAGTTTCAAGAAAATATCTTCAGGTTTTGCATAGATATGGGGGAAATTAGTGAAATTTTGAGCATTTGATCTTGATCTTTTGACCTTTGACCTTGAGCATGTGCACCCAAAAGTTGATAAGCACAGCTTCAACCCCTAATAGACATACACTGTACATGCCAAGTTCCATAAGGATACCTCAAAAGGTTTCTTAGTTACGCTGTCCACAAAATTCATTACGGGCGGACGGACGTAAGGACAGACAACCCGTAAACATAATGCCTCCGGCTGCCTCCGGCACCACTTCGTGGCGGAGGCATGAAAAAACAAAAAAAAAAACTATTAGAAAGCATGGCCTGAACCCAGCTCAGCTCTGTGAAAAGGGTGAAAGTGACAATGGAAAAGTAGAACATTAATAGCTCCAAGAGAAAAATTGACACATTTGTCAAATGATGACACTTCCAACCAACATGGGTAACATCAGGTGCCTTTACATACTGTTTTGAAAGAACTAAAAGTCAGTTCAAATGCATCTATAGTTGAGTTGTCAATTCAAAATGTAAGGTAAAGGTGGAGTGGGGGTATGTGAAGCAATGGGAACATTTAGATAGAGAGAGGATCTCATTGCTCTTCCCAGCTTTTTCTCCTGACATGAATACTTTGGCAACTCAGAAGAGCTAATGACTATGGAATCGAGGGTAAAAGGGCAAATATTCTTTTCCTATTGGATACTATTTTATACCTCCCTGGCAGACTGCTCTATTTTGCACTTATTCAAACAATATCAGATTAATTATTTTATAAAATAACATCTTAATCAGATGCTCTACATTTTGCAAATTTGGGTCAAATGTCAATTTCACTTTGTTATAGTTTATGAATATCCATCGTAGTGACATTTTTTTTTTTATGATGCCACCATAATATTTGCCCATTCTATGTGTTAAATTGATGGCATTTAGTTGCTGTTGCTGTTGTTTTTTGGTCATCCTACTTGACATGACTAGCAGATCATTAATCCTTAGTCAATGTTTTTTTTTTTCAGCTCGATATGTTAACCCCTCAATCAACAACGTCCTTTCACACTTCAAAAGGATCGCCTAATTTGTCATCTTGACAAATTTCTACTTCAATCTCTTTTTGTTTTAATCTATATCCTTTGTGTATACGCTGATGCATGCCTACACTTATTGGAGTGCCAATGCTGTGATTATGCTCTGATGTTATGAATCATTTCCTCAATAAACACAAGAAAAGGAATGAACACTTGGATTTTGGTCTGGTGTTATTTCTTGTGTCTACATTAGGATCTGTATTCAAACTTACACCAAATACTAGACTGTTACTTTTTTTTTCTTTCTTTTTTTTCTCTCTTTCTAATACCTGACAGTAGACACAGCTTCTCCACAGATATCATTCATACTAAATTAACTCCCCCTTTTTAAATGGCTTCCCTTGACTCCCTTCCAAAAAATTAAAATAGCAAAAAAGTGCACATACATCATGCATCATTTAGGCTTCTCAATATAATGCTATGAATTTCATCATCTGTTAGTCTTCTCGTGTTTAGTGAAAATGATAAAGTACCGAGTCCAATGCCAACCTGGTGTGCCCTGTATGAACTCCACACAGAGACTCATCAAATCTCGGAGGCAGCTAGAAGTTAATATATAAATGAAGTTATGTCTTCAGACATTAGAGATTGAAATGACATCCTTGAAATAATACTGCAAATATGGATGAATTAACTGTGTCTGCCATGTTATTATTGTTAGGTATCCATTTGCCAGGAGCAGTGGGAAGGGAAACTGACCTGCTTCTGGATACTCCACAGTGGCTTCAGGGGTCCATGGTCCTGCCTTCACGTAGCCTCTCTTCTCCAGTGCAAAGACGTAGCCTCCATCTCCAACGACAACTTCCCCACCATCCAGACGCTCAAGCAGACCCCGTCGGTCCTGAAAAGCAACACAAATCCAGGGTATTAGGACCATCATGCTTGCTAACACCAGAGTTTTGCCACCCTTGACAGGCATGTACTTGGACAATTCCACTCCAGCCTGCAGTTGACTCTTGGAAAGCCTTCTCTTTCATCAAAATGTAATCATCATGTTTGTCACATGAACATGACCCTTCATTCACATTTTGATGAAGCGCATTAACCTCCACTACTGATAGAGGATTGAGTCTTAACCCTCTCTTCACAAAGAATACATTTTTGAGCATATTACATCTGGTATACCAGCACCAAACAACATTATTGGAATTTTCCCAGAGAAAATTATGTGGCCTAAAAAAAAAAAAAAAAAAAAGAAATCTTTCACTACAGTTGGTGATACTGACCTTCACCTTCACCCCAGGGGTTTAGGGCAATTCATGGTGGACCAGTTTCTATGCTTCCTTCTATAGAATTATACATAATAGAACTAGGCATTCCTTACTGAAGTTTCTGCTGGAATGTGTCCTTTTTTCACTGAATACAGTGGCTTATCACCACTATCTTGTTCAAGTAAATCATGGACTACATGACTGTAGACCCTATTCGTTAAATTGCTACCCTTCGCACAAAACATGCCTTAACATTCCTAACTGAAATAATGGCTGGAAATGGCCAAAGAAGTAGGCCTATATGTACCTTGCAGGCCTGATCTTTAATCTTGTGGAATTGTGACCTTTCAAACAAATAACTGTCAATTACTTACACCCAGTACAAGTAAAATTGTATCCTAAATTACTACTGTAAATGTATTTGTGTGTACATGGCTAACATACTCACTGGAATTGTTTGTTTGTGTAGGTGTGTTTCTCTTGTACAAATTCATATACGGTACCTACCTTCCAACCTTTCACCACTATCATTTGTGAACAATCCAAATTGTATTATTTCTACTTCCTCTTTCTTTCCTTCCGATCAAATGTCATTACCATATCAAAAGATGTATGAATTATATGTCAAAAATGATGTTTGGCAAAAATTCAATGACTTTGACCCTTAATCTTGATAGTTTTTGCCTTGAATATAATCTAGTGTATGTTGTACAGTTTGTTGTACATTCTAGACCTCGGCGAAGTACCAGGAAATCCAAAGAATAGTTTTTATTACAGTGCAACAATATCTGAGATGACTACAACCCTAAAGCACGAGAGTCAGTACCTCCGGCATCCTTCAGGATGGAAACATTAAAATAATGTTTCGCACACCCTTACTCATTTGTCTGTGCAGCCTGGGATGATCCAGCTCAAACTCAATCATTCATGGCACTGTTGTCCTTCAGCATTACATTAAATCCAATGGTGAAATTATGCTGGTAGCTTGATATAAATTACTAGTAATTGTTACTAGCAAATATTTAGATAATGCTCAACATGCAGTCTGATCTTTCTTTACACAGCATTCCCTCCTAAATCCCTCCTAGAATTTAAA
This sequence comes from Diadema setosum, assembly GCF_964275005.1. NCBI lineage: Eukaryota > Metazoa > Echinodermata > Echinoidea > Diadematoida > Diadematidae > Diadema > Diadema setosum. Next base: position 22,051,900 of record NC_092691.1, read on the forward strand.
CAAACTTATCTCTGGATTTTGAACTCTGCTTGAACCTCTCTTTGTCATCTTTGCTAGCCTGGTGAGTCTGCGGCTTGCAAACATCCAAATTTTTCCCTCAAACTCGCTGATTTTCACAATGGAGACAATTTAACTGATCAATAAGTCCCAATCTGCAAGGCTGCACATAAACCCATTTTTTTTTTTTTTATGGTCCAACCTTTCTGTCGGGCCAAGATGTACCCAGTTTTTCCTTTTTTTCACTGATCCATTCCTACAAAAGTTTCTGGTCCAACAGTGATTTTTACTGGTCAAAGACCTTTTGGACCAGACAGCGTTGCAATATGCAACAGTACATAAAACATTATAGCCACAGCCTTCTCATAATATTCACATCAACTTCTTGACAACTTTGCTGTACTGCATGCATTTCTAGCATAGACACTTCTACAAAAAGGTAGATGACTTTGACTAAGGTTTTTCTTTTCAAAAGTGCTGACTCATGCTTCGCAGTCTAAGAATATGTCATGTAGGGTATAGCCCTATACACAACAGCCCACAAAAAGATAAGAAAATGAACTTTGTACCATTGTACTGGTCTGTAGTACTTCCTTGACCTCTCCAAAGTCCAGTCTATGACCATAGCTTATCTATTTCCTCAGTGGCACCATAGATTTTAATACGAGCATGTTCTCTTACTTTCAGTTTCCTATCTTTTTTTTTTTTTGGTCTCAATATCTATATTGAGGATTATTCTATGGTCAAAGATTTATTTCCTCCTTTATCAATTACACTATTACTGCTCTCATTACAGGAAATTTGCTCAACAGAGCTCTGCCAAACACTAACACATGGTACAAACAAACTTTTCATCAGTCCCGAGTATCTCAAGCATACACGTACATGTACCAATCCAGCCAGAACCAGTTTTACCCAGCCACCAAACCCAAACCATTAGGGAGAGAGAAAAAAAAAAAAAACAGACAAAAAAAATATAATAATGCCTTGGCCTTCTGGCTTCATGCCAAGTTGCACTATCACCAGGGATCACCGACAACACATTAGCGCTTTCTACCAGTCTCCTCCAACCTCCCCAGCATAAAGCCACTTTGTGCAATACAGGTTGTATTAATGCCAATCGCTGTGTACACGATATCAAGTATTTTGCACAGTTACGATTTTCTTAATTTTAATCCACTTGCAAAATTTAAAATAAAGACTGCCTCCTATAGAACGTTATGCCTTGTATCATCTCAAAGGTAGGATATATCCCCAACTCCTCTCTGAAGGGTTATTTCCTTTTTTTAATCATGCAACCAACCACTTACGAAATTGCCCTACAAGTAATGCATGAAAAACTAATACCTGTACAAAAAAAAAAAAAATGTGGTGTATTGTATCAAGCAATCATCATGTATCAAATTCAAATGTCTCATCTAAATGTTAGTCTATTGATTACTGCATTGCACAGTTTCCATTGAAAGATCTGAAATATTTTATGAATTTCTTCACTTTCTTTTATACAGGCATCCCATCCTGCATCCTAACATGATCACAACATCTGACTGATTTACTGTAATATTGACATACTGTACAATATGATGTTTATACATGTATGTACCTGAAAGTGGCCTCGTGCCTCAATCTTTCCATGAACATTAAGAGGAATTTCAATTAGCAAATGGCCTATGGAGGTTGCTTCAGCAGGTCAAGTTGAGATAATGCACATGAACTTCACATTCGGTATAGACAGGGAGGTGGGAGCCACTCTCTTCCCATCTCCCTGGTTATAGGCCTAGCTGACTGTGCACACAAATCTGCTTGACGTTTCAGATCGCAGGTCATGCTTTACTTCAATTGTCTGCTCATCTGTGGGACTGTCCAGGCAAACACCACACCCACTCACACTGAATGGTATACTGGTATATCTCATGTTACCATGGTGCTGTACATGGGTAATTCTGTGAAGTTGGGGCACCAAGTGTGACATTTTAATAGCATAACTCAATACCACTGGTACTAATTATGCTATACATATATTATTGTTTCTCTAGGCTTTACATTTGTATTGAGACCATACATTTTCCTGGAAATTTTGTGCCATTCAGACTCAATTTTGATGAAGTTATTAAAACGAAATGTAACAGTGTCCTGTAGCATAGTGATAGTTAAAATCTGGTCCTAAAAAAAAAATTAATGCAATTAGCTTGACCAAAATTTGATACAATATGCATAATTACTAGATTAGTCAGATAGCTAAATATCTTAACTCTCCTTTCCACAGTTTTACTTTTACAAGAAAATTACACGTGTCACTATGATACGCGGTGTCCACCAAATGTCACAAAAAAGGACACCGCATAGCATCGTGATACATTTTGTAATTTTCTTTTAAAATCAAAACTGTGTACAGGAAATTTGAGATATTTAGCTATCTCATTCATATCTTGTAAATATGTATGCATATTGCATCAAATTTTGGTCAAGCTAATTGCCATAATTTGTCTCTTAGGACCAAATTTTAAAATATCACGATGCTACATGGACATGTCACAATGCTACAGGACACTGTTTAATATTAACATATTGTTTGATATTAACTTCATCAAAATTGACTCTGAATGGCACAAAATTTCCAGGAAAATGTGTGGCCTCAATGCAAATTTAAAGCCTACAAACAATAAATGTATAGCGTAATCAATATTGAGTTATGCTGAAATGTATTTTTTAAATATCACGATGCTACATGGACACTGCCCCAACTTCATGGAAATACCCACCTGTAAAATGGTGTCTTGCTGTACTTCGAAGCATAAAACCAGGAAAGTGTTCCACCTGGTAGAACAAAGAAGCTCATTGATAAAAAAAAAAAACATTTCCTGCATGAAAAAGGTCTTGCTTCAATGAAGCAGGACCTCTTTTATGCAGGCAACTTTCGATGCAACTTCAGGAATCCTGAAATTTTTACTGTTTCATTTCCTGGAAATTTCTGCATTTTGATTTAGACATGTGCTGAATGAGTTTTCAGCAAGCACCTAAATCATTTCACAGTCAATAAGATGTTGACACTGGTAAAAGACTTCACTTTTTTTTCAAACAAAATATCCATTGAAATACATTGATTTTGTACGATAGATACAGTGTATGTCCTTTACAAACTTTCTGGGAAGTTGAGCATCTTGTGAAGAAGAGGGATATACCTCTTTAAACAAATAAAGCAAGATCAATTTAAGAAAAGTTACCTGACCAAGGCTGTGACCATCCTTCATCATAAGTATGTACAGGCCTACTGAAACATTCACAACAGCCTACCAGGTACAGTGTACTGCATTTAAAAGTGATTTTATGCTGTTGATAGGGCCTTTCAAAATCTCTAATTTGATAATCATTCCTGACTGGGGAAAAAAGGTTTAAACCACTCCAATGGAACAAGTCAGTCACTGAGGAGTATGATCAGTTGATCACTTCAACCAATGAATTACTTGATTTGCCTATCTGCCATTTATAACTTGTGTAAAACACATATCTAGGCCTACATTGTAACATGTGTGACCACTCCACTTAAAACCTAAAGTACTGGTAGATCAGAATTCTTTGAAAATGACCAAAACACCTGGGGCCCATTTCATAAAAAGTTGATATGATAACAACTCTTGCTGGTATGTCAATTGTCATGGCAACAACAAGAATCCAGCTTCCTGATTGGTTGTTGGTATTGGAAGTTGCCACTCCAGCAAGAGTTGCTATCCTAGCATCTATTATGAAATGGGGCCCTGGTTATGTCTTTAAAGTTGACTAAGAAGTAACTCAAATTTGTACAATTATCTATACCTGAAGAGTTAATCTTTTCTCTACCTGCTGTCAAAATAATAATAATAATAATAATAATAATAATAATAATAATAATAATATTAACAGAACTATCTGATTTCAGTCACTTTTTGAATACTCCAATTTTAGCAAGTTACAGGACCTATATCTTTTTTTCTTTTTTAGCTCAGTTTAAAGCGTACTGGTACCTCTATGTAAAAAACACCAAAAAAAAAAAAAAAAAAAAGGCAAAAAAAAAAGGTCAGCGTGTCTTCTTTTTTTTTTTTTGGTGGGTTTTGACTGTTTTGAGCTGGGCAGTCACATATCCTGTACACCATGTATATGAATGAGCTTCTGCAGTCAGTGCTCTGTTGCAGATTTATTTGAGATTTTTCCTACTATATAGGTATAGAATATATATGCTATTCATTAAATCAACAAAATAGATATTAAATGAAAGGAATACCCAGTACATTAAGAAATTGGGCAGTTTTCCATTCAGCTTTGGCCTTCATGCTTGGTCTTGGCTCTCCCTGGTGCCTGGATTGACTCTTCTCCCATCACTCTCAATCTCTAGCTCTGCCTGTGCTTCCTCTTAATTCTTGAAATCTCCACAAACAATACAATGGGAGGGCCCTTATCCACTGTTGACAAAGGCTAAATATATAGCCCAGTGGTCCATTCTTGACACTGCTTGCTATTCCAATAAATGCCATGCAGATTTAGGTTGACAATACCATACGAATGGAAATGTCTAATGCATGCATCCGACTTTCGTTTTTACAATCTTATGTAAAAGTAAAACTATAAACAGACCCACTCCCCTCTCAAAATCATGATTCCATGTCCATGGTGATGACAAGTGAACCCATCTATTTAGGTTACATACAAGTCCACAAAACCCAATTTATGTCACTTGATGCTATGCCCAAAAATAATGACTTTTTGAGTTTTACTGAGTAGGCTGTAGGCTAATCCCGGGCACTCCTTGTACACGCTCCGTGCACTGTGGGAGGGAACGCTTTGCGTTCGGGGTTCGGGCTGTTCGCAGTTAGCTTTATTTAATAAAAACCACTCGATGAAATGTTACAGAGCATAACTTTACAATTCTAAGGGGAATTAAAAGTTTATTTGATGAAAATTGGTTTGGAAATGACTGAGATATCTAAAAACAAGGAAGAACAAAAAAGTAATAATAAAAGTCGTGGCCTGTCAATTTTATTAGGATCGCTTTTTTGGATATCTTGGCCATTTCAAGGCCAATTTTCATCAAACAAATGTTGAATCCTTCTTGAAATTACATGCTCTTTCATATTTCATAGGAGGTTTCTCATTATCTCTCACACACACACAAATGTTATAAAACTGAATCCTCACCTCAACAGTACTGTATAGACCTAGACCTAGTCCCTTTAAAGGGTGAGTGTACAGTTCTGGTTGAGGTGAGGATTTAGCCTAATGTTTTGCAAGATATTCAGAAACCACTCTACGAGATGTCAAAGAGCATGCAATTCTAAGGGGTATCAAAAGTTTTAATATTTGATGAAAATCGGCTCTGAAATGGCCGAGATATTCAAAAACAAGGTGAAACAAAGAGATAAGAAAAGGTATGGGCCCAAATGGCCTGTCGCCTTTCATTATTATCACTTTTTTTGGACATCTCAGCCATTTGAAAACCAATTTTCATCAAATAAATGTTGAATCCTTCTTAAAATCACATGCTCTTTCATATTCATAACGACATTAGAGGTTTCTCATTTATTTATTATCTCACTTAGGAATGCTATAGAAAATCTAAACCTGAATCCCCACCTCAACCAGTAGGTAGGCTACTGCACAGTCCCTTTAAAGCCCCCAAAAAGTTCTGGTACGCCTGCAAAAGTTGTCAAATTTTGCTCCAAAATGTGAACATATGCCTAGGAAATGTGTGGAATAACGCTGTAATAACAAGATATTCGATGCGTAACGACGAAAATGGGAAATATTAACCAAAAACGTTCAGTCTCAGAACTTCAATTAATACCCAAACGGGATCAGGCTAGACTCGGACTCGGGGATAACTCGGCCTCGCTTTGCTTGACGGCGGGATGAGTTGTATTGGTTGTCCCTCTGGATTGTACAGTGTTGTACTATGCATATAATATGGGAGCGGCCTGTATAAACTACATTGTAGCGTTCTGGCTACTCACAGTAATGGTCCGAGTTGTTACGCTCATCAAAAACCTCTTTGGCGTGCATGCAAAATTAGTGTGCGCCTCTCAAGCACCTCTAAAAACAATCAAAGACGCTTGATAAACAACAACAAAAACTTCAAAGACCGCGCGTCTCAGCAACTGAGGTGATGTGCGTATACTAGTGTAGGCTTGAGGACCGCGCGCTGTCCATTTGTTTTGTACAGGATTAGCACGCACTTTCCTGTCTGCTCAGTAAGGCCTCGTTTGGTACCCGTTTACTAGTAGGCCTATATAGATCTAATTACGTTAGAGTACTGATGAACATGGCGATCACGAACTGTGTGTAAATTGTCTGAAATAGGGACGAGTTTTCCCTGAGACCGAGTTAGTCTGGAGCCTTCTGGAATAAAAGTCGGTCTACTGACTTTTATTATTTTTCTCAAAATAGCTCCAAAACGACTCATCATTCCGGCAAACCGCATCAGCCAGGTAAGTTTCTTTGTAGACTCTTTCAATATATTGCAAGCAAACATGAAATGGTGCCAGACGGGTTCTCAAGCCCTTACCAGAACTTTGTTTTCACTTTAAGTTGAGGTCTAACGTTAGACCTGTGTAACAATGTTTGGACTCGGGAGTCATAATCATAATTACAAGGAAAATGATGTTTCTTTCATGTGAGCCCTTTCTGATCATAAACTAGCTAGACTAGTTCTAGATCTAACCACGTTAGACCAATTTAGTTTATTCAAAAAGGTTATCCCCAAACAACTCGGGTATCTAGACCCCACCCGGCACAGCTCAGAGGGCGACTGAAGCCATTTTGTCTTTTCTCCGACTCTAACTAACACAGTGTCAGTGTGTGGAGTGAAGCATAAAACTACCAGGGTAAGTCCTCCTACCACCTCGGTACCTCCCTGATAAGCCTTTGCCAAAAACTTAAAAGAGCAGATGCAGTCCGGTGCAGCGCTGAACTTGTTGAGGAGAGACATTATACTAGTAAATAAGGCATAAAGTAAACGAGAAATTAGCACTTACAGTCCTGGGTTTCTTGGCATCCGACATTGTCAATTCTGGTGATTGTGTCTACTCAACCTCAACAGAAGATGTTGGAGCAATAATTAAACAGGTGATGGAGAATGGCGTGGCACTCTAGCTCACAAAGATAGCAAGATTCCGCGCGCGAGTTGCCTGGATCACAATGGATGAAAGCTCTACCTAGCTAGTTAGAAAAGAACAACATAAATGGTACGGCGACCGACAACCGCTGAACAGAAGCATGTAATGCAAACCGCGTAAACAACAAGCTCCTCCTTTTTTCTAGTAACGTGTGCAAAATAAACGTAGTAAACACGCGACTCTTATGGCACGCCATGTGTGGTTAAAGTTGACACTCCCAGAAATAATACGTACAAAGTTGGGCAAAAGTTGTTTTATATTATGATTTCTGCGGGTATATTGATCAGGGGTTGTATGTTTTTGTTTTGTTTTGACAAATTCACAGCACCTTGATTGTGTCGATCTCTCCAGTGACTAGGCACATGCACTTTGTAATTTTAATGTTCACCAGGGAGGTGTCAGTCATCAAGACAGTGAAATAACATTCCTGTTCAATTTAATTACACATTTCCCAGCTCTTTATTTGATTTGATTTGATTTGATTTGATTTGATTTGATTTATTGGTTCCTGCATTATATCATTGCTTATGCAGATACATACACATATATCATATACATTGTTGGTACCATACATATAAATGGATATACATAAACATTAAGTGCTAACAAGGTAAGTTTCTTCATTACCTTTAGAATGTACAGCAATACAGTTTCTTCATTGCCTTTACAATGTACAACAGAACATAAGTGATGCAATGAATAACGCAGAAGGGCTACAGCTTAAGCATTGCTTGATTTGCATGCAGCCCTCGTACAAATACATAACATATAGGAAAATAAGGGGAGGGATGACTTGCATAGAGATAGGATAGGAGAAAGGAGAGAGGAGAGGTCTGTCTGCTTTCACTATACACAAAGTTAGATCACCTGGATCACTGAATAGTAAAGCATAGCAAAGTATTTTCTCACCGCGGTACAGGTGAACACTTACAGGTCATGGTCGGTTACATAACATTACGCAATAACTTCTGAACGGCGATAATTCAACAAGGGAATTTCACATACGATACAATTGCAATGACATTGTAAGATCACTGATATCCAGAAAGCAGCATTGTCTTTACAGCTTTCTTGAAAGAATCTCAATACATAGACTTTAAAATTCGAATTTCTGAAGGAAGAGAGTTCCAAATATCAGGTCCAGTGTGTCTGATAGATTTCAGAGCCATCACCGTTTTAGGATTTTGTAGATGAAATTTATCAGATTGCCTTGTGGGATAAGAATGTATATCCTTGTTTAACTGAAATAATGGGAGGAAAGAAGATGGCAACTGACCGTTGTACAAACGAAACATAAAAAGTGAATTTTGCAGAAAATTAATATCATTTACCTTTAGTGTTTTTAATTCTACGAATAAAGGATCCGAATGGTCCCGATGGCCTGAATTGGTACATATACGTATAGCTTTCTTTTGTAGAAGCAATATACTGTCAATGTGACTTCTCGCAGTTGCCCAAACAATGTTACAATATGAGATAGACGACAATATCAACGAATTATAAAGCATAAATAAAATATACTTTGGGACATAATACTTAAGCTTACAGAGTATACCAACGTTACGAGACACTTTATCTGAGACGTACTGCACATGAGCATTCCATTTCATATTTTCACTGATATATATTCCAAGGAATTTGACACTTTCTTTTTGCTCCGATGATATACCATCCACCATTATATTCAAGTGGCGCATTTCATTTTTATTCTTCTTATTATGAAAATAAATAAAATTTGTCTTTTTTAAGTTGAGCGACAATTTATTGCTCTTAAACCTTGTAGATAATTTCGGCAATTCAGTATTAAGAGTTCTTAAAAGCGACTGAGAATCAGAATTGGAACAAAATACGTTGGTGTCATCGGCGAACAGTATATATTGCAGTAACTTAGAGGAATTTGTAATATCATTTATATACACTAGAAATAGTAGTGGTCCCAATATGGATCCTTGTGGGACGCCACAATGTATGGGTAAAACTTCAGAGTTTACCGATTCATAGTATACGTATTGCTGTCTATTTGATAAATAATCTTCAAACCATTCCAGTGGAATGCCACGAACTCCATAACAATGTAATTTGCGTAAAAGGATAGTGTGGTCAAGAGTGTCGAATGCCTTGCTTAGGTCCATGAACACACCAATGACATGTTTTTGTTCAGCTAGGGCAGTCGACACTCTCATACAACTGGGCTAGTGCCATATCAGTAGAGTGAAATTTCTTGAAACCATATTGGTCTTGGTTCAGTATATCATTTTGTAACAAAAAATCATACAGTCTGTTATAAACAAGTCTTTCTATGACTTTAGAAAGACTAGGAAGAATAGAGATAGGTCGGTAATTCGAAACAAAAGAAGAGTCATCTTTTTTGTATATTGGAATAACTTTTGCAATTTTACATGCGTTCGGAAATACACCAGTTGACAACGACAAATTACAAATATGTACAAAAGGTGTCAATATACTCCCAACAATCTGTTTTAAAAAAGACGTGCTCATTTCATCATGACCACATGTATGACTAGATTTTATAGAATGCACAATATCAAGGATCTCATTAAAATCTGATGGTTTGAAGAATAATGAATTATCGTTTGACGTGCCCAAGTACAGCGAGAAATCTGTCTGTGTATGATCAAGCTTGACTAGGACCTAACAAAATACTCATTAAAACAGCATGCTACATCTTTAAGATCACAAAACGTTTGTCCATTATTCGTAATTTGAGATGTTGACACCTTCTTTTGCTTACCAATGACGTCATTAATAACTTTCCAAGTGGCTGACATTATTATCTCCAGTAGCATTTTCAAAAGCTTCCGTATGATACATTCTGCGGGAAAGCCTGATAATCTGTGTAAGTTTATTTCTGTATAATTTATATCGATTAACATTATCATTATCAGGATGCCGTAAACTATTTTCATATAAAACATTTCTTTTCTTAATGGAGCGAAAAATTCCCTTTGTTATCCACGGATTTTTGATTTTTTATTGTTTTTCTTTTCAATTGTGGGGATATGTTTGTTAAAATAAGAAATGAATATATTCCAGAAGGTGTCATAAGCAATGTTTGGGTCTGCAGAAATTAATACATCATTCCATGTTTCCGTGATTAAATCATCGTTGAGTAATGATATATTTTCTAGTGTCAATTTCCGCTTCTTCTTACATTCTTTCTGCTTAACATGAGAATTCTGTGTGTCGCCACAAATGAAAAACCTTTACCCTCTATCATAATGGAATGGTAGATGTACTAAAACGATCACGCGTAACACATATAGGCCTACACAATGTGATCTAAAACTGTCATAATTCAACCATCAAAGCGTTGTATCTTTTATGGATAATAAAGATCAATTATAACACAAATACCCTTTTCATTACATTTGTCAGTAAACTATATCAAACGAAATACTTCAAAAGTCGCGGTGTAACGACCAAGAGACGTGGTCTCTTTCCACCACCATGTGCAGATCTATCATGGTAAGTTGCCATCTTGAATAATATTATTTGGGCTCTTAATGCCTCCGCCACAAAGTGGTGCCGGAGGCATTATGTTTTCGGGTTGTCCGTCTTTCCGTCCGTCCTTCTGTCCGTGGCCGTAATAAATTTTGTGGACAGCGTATAACTAAAAAAGTCATTTGAGGTATCCTAATGAAACTTGGCATGACTTGAGTGAACGAAGTTGTACCTATCAACTCTTGGGCGCACACGCTCAATGTCAAAGGTCAAAAGGTTAAGGTCAAATGCTCAAATTTTCACTATTTCCCCCATATCTATGCAATACCCGAAGGTATTTTCTTGAAATTTAGTGTATACATGTACTACTAAATGAAGATTCTCCAGAGAGAGTTTCAGGTCATGAGGTCAACGGTCAAAGGTCAAGTGAAATGGTAAAATATAATTTTTTTCTCCATATCTCGCAAATGGTTCGAGGTAGGACTATATCTTCATGAAACTTAGTATATATATATATATATATATATATAGAATATGCATGTACTGACTGGCAGTGATTATCTAGGGAATTTGGGGGTCATGGATCAAAGGTCGGGTCAGAGGTCAAGGTCCTGAAAATTTCACTGTTTTCCCTCATATTTCTGCAATGCCTATAGCATTTTTGTTGAAACTTGAAATATACATGTATTACCCAGCAGAGACTCTCTGGGAAGTTTCTTGCCAAAAAGTCAAAGGTTAAGGTCATGAGAAAGTGCTAAATTTCAACTTCTTCCTCCATATCTCGAAAGTGCTTATGACTCAAGGTATCATCATGAAACAGTACATGCATGTTCTACCGACAGGGATTCTCCTAGGGTCAAAGGTCGAGGGTCAAAGGTCGAGTTAAGATGCCATTATTTTACTATTTAATACCGAAATTGCATAATCTTCTCCACACCGTGAAAATTGTTCAGTGCATAAACTTATACAATGGTCAAAAGTCAAGTAAAAATTCTCAAATTTCCAAATAACTGCACTCATAGACAATGTAGTCATTCATCAAATTAAATCTAGTTCAAGGAATGTGAACATTCAACACATTTGTGACAAACCTCTCATTTTGATATTTTACTAATCACACACTGTCAAGATGTACTATAGACCTACTGGGAGAACCATGCATTATGACGGAGGCATACCAGTCGCCATAGCGACATTTCTAGTTTAACTTTTAAAAATTCTGGGGGGGGGGGGGGTATGTGAGGCGTGATGAAAAGCCACCAACGTCAGGCGTGTGAGCGTGAGAAATAATCCTGGAGACGTGAGACATACGTCTGAATGTGTATGCAAATTCATATCAAGAACTGCACAATGAAATACATTGCGAAATACCGTGATGGAAATACCGTGGTATTTCTGGTGCAAGATCCATCTTAGTACAAAATACGCATGCGAGATTTGGGTATGAATCATATCACGAAATAGTATATAAATACACTTTACCTGCGAGAGTTTCTAACAATCAGAAAGTCGGAATTAGGCAAGGTATATATATACATATTATATATATATTATCATATGAATCAACGAAAGAAGGGGGAAATGTGGGGGGGAAGAGAGGCGAGAAGTCGTGTGATGGATGCGATGTTGTTGATTTTGAAAGGACCCTAAAGAAGCAACGCACGGTTTCAGAACTGTTATGTAACTTCACAATTGTTTTGGAAGAAACTGCTGCATTTCACAGAGTGACGATTTTAGGATAGCTTTGTGACATCATTTTACAAACAGTACTTCATGGAGTGTCAAACATGCCAATACACTGACATAGCTGAAAATACCAGTAATCACGTAAAGATCATTCAACCAATGACTAGAGGATGATTTTTTTTTTTAAATCCAAAATATTATTTGTATCATATTCCTTCACTAATGAAATTTGTTCGCTGATTGGTCTACGTAGAGTCATGTGACCAAACATAACGTTGAAATGTTGAAGACGATGGCCGTGACGTCATATCCATGGCATATATATAGATGTCATATAATTATAGTATCGATATCATGCATGTGTAAAGTGCAGTTGACTGGACTCGCTGTTGGACCGCTGTATCTTATAATCACGTCCACTGCATGGGCGTGGTATATCAACTGCATGCTTGTCTGATGTGCTGCTTACACAATCAAAAGCTGAAGGTATAGTTTTGTGAGTGACAACGTCTCCGGCCTAATCTTATATTTTCAAAGATGTGTCTGGGGATATATGAAACACAAATAACCATGCATTTTTCGAACCTCATAATAGGCCCTATATAGATTTATTGATCCCTTGGTGACAGCTTACACCATAATTTTCTTCGGGGCTGCGCTCCTCAAAAACTATAATCAGCACTCCGATGGAAATTGTGTTATTATAAACACTATCATCATCACCATCGACGAGTTATCATCATTGTTGTTGTTATATATTCGGCATTTACAAAGTGCTTTTCCTATTAACTGTACATAAGAATGCATAATTTCAACTAGCAAATCAAGCACACCTCTTTATTATTGCTTGTAAAGCAAATTTCATTCGAGATCTCCCTCGAACTCTCTTGGGTGACGCCGTCTTAGCATGAAAGGCATCGTAGGTAAACCCCATCAGGTAAAAAATATAAGTCGGGCGGCGAATGGTCATAGTATTACAACCGATCGTACAGCTTTGTTATTGTTGTTGTTGTTTTTAATTTGTTTTGCATAGTTTTGCTTTGTTTTTTCTCCAGGTGAACTGACACACAACCTGTCGTGTAAATCCCACAAGCGATATGAGCTTGCGCAGTGTCTACCTCGGAGAGGTGTACTTTTCGGCAAGAAAACGGGATATTATCTATACTTTAGAACCAATTTGCCGCGGAAGTCTATTACAATCGTACAAACGTTATTTCACCCATTAATGATGCCAACAAATTACCTTGGTAATCAATGCAACACTATCTTATCGTATACGATATTATACCATGTAACCACACAGTCCTGCCTCTTGTAGCTACGTCATGATGATATCTAAGTGCATTCACCATAATCACCGCAAAAGGTATCTATTCAAACACCTCTGGAATTCGTTGGCACCATTCTCAGTAGCGAAATATACGGTTATACCGCAGTAACTCACATCGTTCTCAGTTGTGAATATCACTGCAGTTTTGGTAAACACTGGATCCGCATGCTCTCTTTTACGGGAAAAACAGGAAACGTGTCAGGCCACATGACAAGTGTACAACTATCGGATAGGTGATACATCGTGAAAAACTAGAGAGGAACACCTCCTTAAAGGAGAAATCCAGTCCAAATATAAGTTAGTCTGATTAGAAAGAGTAAAATACTACGAGTTCAACGGTAAAACTTTGACTAAAATCAGAAGAAAAATAAGGAAGTTTTGACATTTTACAGTTTCGTTAATTTTTGATGAAAAGTTCTTGAACAGTCTATCAATACTAGTATATATGCAAATGGCAAAGTGAGCATGTCATACCCTCACAACTTGCCATCATAATTTGAACATAAAATTTTGAAATTTCCAGTTTTTCATTCAAATGCAAACATGCACGAGGTTCAAATCCTGATATGTCTAACTGATCACTATTCTCGAAGTAATTCAACCAGGAATAACACCACGTTTCAGACTTCAGATGACAGAAACATATTTTTGTCATTTTTTACAAGATCAGTGGAAGATTGTGAGGTTATGACACGTAGGTCAATAGGCCTACACTGTAATGGGCCTCGTGTGGGAAAGAACGAAGCCGTTGAGGACCAACTTGAGGTCAAAAGGTGAAGAGTACCAAATCAGGTCAGGGGGTTTGTTATCGCCTCCAGCATTATATCCGGACGAGGATGCTGGTTGTGCGATGGAACATGTGGTTTTGTTCTTCGCCAGTCCAGAGGGGTGAGAAGTCTGTAACCTCCCTGGCCTGTCCCTACAAAGTGCACGTGAATAGTGGACAAACGCTAGAACTGAGTAGAAATTACCCTTGTTTTAGGTGGTTGTGATGGTATATCAGGGAGGCTCTCCTCTACCTGGTTGTAGGCCTATCATAGCTCCTTACGGCTGAATACTTTCATTAATTGAGAGATGAAATAACTTCGTTATGTGGAGGACTGTCCCTTGAAATATTTTGTATAACAGCTAAATTGTCGTGGATGTATATAGGCACCTATAATGATGAGAGATTCCTTTTATTGCATGCTGATTATTATTTTATCATCTTTTATTTTGTTGTGATGCATAGAGTACGTGTGGTTTTTTTTTCTGATATATGTTATCCATTACAATTAATAATTGAAGTCAGTGGTTATGAATGGAACAAGTGCAGAAACATGAGTTAGCAGGAATGTCATAGAACAGTTGTTTACTGAACATTTTGTTATAGAAAAGAAACTATATGTAATGAGCCTGTGAAGTCACTGTGAAACTATAAATTTTATTGATAGATCGCACAATCGAGAACATTGATGTAAATTTTGTACCAAACAAAGCGCTGGATGAGCCACATGCATAATCCATAGGCATTACTGAAAAAGCCCGAAACCGGCCAAAAGGACCGTTGCGCACGCTAGACGCGCACTTACACAAGCCACACCCCATAGCTAGCTGTTTACTGTGAAGTAGGCCTACTATACGTAACAGAAGAAATCCAAGCGATATACAGGCCTAATACTCGTATTAGGTCAGTTCGAACGCGGATTGTTCTGAGTTAATTACATTGTCATTGATAATCTAGTATACTGCGAACAAACTTTCGAGTTGTTCTTTTTTTGTTGTAGCAAATCTAAAGAAAAAGTGTCTGAATAGGCCCTATGACTCCAGACTACAGCTTTCAGTCAAACAATACATACACGTTTATGGCTGCTTCAATAACAATAATCCATTATTGATGAGCCGAAACTGTTGGAATTTTTCATGATAAAGTCACTAAAGCGTTAACTCGTTAATCATCATGGGATTGGCCATTTATACCTCTATAAGATTTGCAGATGAGCCGCTGGGTACGCCAGTGGGTGCATAAGCTAAGTCAGCGCCAGCATGCATTGAGCCACTACTTTGCCATTCGGTTTTAGTCTAAAATGTATTCATTAAAGGCTTAAAAGTGATCGCATTGTTCGAGCAATGAAAAATATTCTTATGTTGCTGGAAAGATTTAGAAGAAAATGAAAAATAAAAGGGTAAAGGGAGGCCTTTTTCAGGGGGCACACTCATCGGAGGACGCGAGGCTATACTAAAAGTGCCTTTATTGTTCATTTTGGTCTTTAAATAATTCATTGCCTGTGACAAACAAGTCTCTTGGTAAGGTCAATAGGCTTTCAATTAAACATAACTTATCAACGACCAAAATAAACATGCAGTGATCTATTTTGCATAATCTAGAAAGTTTTCAAATGAGAGTAATATTGCTGTACTTTCCAAGGAACAATAGGCCATTCATACGGAATTTTCAGTTGCTAAAGGGATAACTGCATGTGCACATAATTTCATCAAAATAATATATGCCACACTCCTATTGTTATCGTATAGCGTGTATAAAAAAAATGCAATTTCTGCTGTATGTGACAACATAATACAATAGATTTTTGTACGGCTTTCTTGACTTTGTTCCATGTATATGTTAATCATAAAACCCACGAAATAAAGTACGTTGTACTACCGATTTGGATTGTATAGTGCATGCATCACAGTTTAATTCTGGAAAAGATTCATGACGACTTGACTACATGATAAACACAACGGAAGTTCAAAAAAAAAAATCCTTGAAACAAAACCCGTGATGTGCAAAGTTAGGGATTCGTGGAAGATGTTAATCTTTAGTCGATTTCATCTAATTCTTTTTGATTGAATGTCATGAAAGTAATACAGGAGGGGTTCAAATAAGGGTCGGGGACTACAGGGGCAAAAGAAAATTGGTGTGGTACCGTTCTTTTTTTTTCTCGATATACCATAGTACCTTCGTGGTGCGCTATCGGCATGCTTGAACGTGACTCTGATTAGGTAATGAAGATTTTGAGTGTCCATTCTTTTGAATAAATCAACTTAATTGCATTTGGATATCTGACTTTTCATGTGCCTGAGCGAACTTTAGTCTGGACCCTCCCACACAAAATTTGCAATTGTTCATAGCAACATTGCACACGGCCGGCGAGCCCCCCCCCCCCCCCCCCCCCCCCCAGCCCTCCCCGGTTCCGCCGGTCCTGTTATGTGAGATGTTGATTATGGGAATACATTTTCCTTGAAGTACAATTTGAAGTATTTGAAATACAATTATCAGTTATTTACTGATTTCACATCCTGTATCCAAAATCTATAGTTAATATAGATCTATATAGTGCAGAACTTGGAAGCGATATAGGTTCGGAGGTTTAAGCCTACATTGAAAAAACAAACAAACAAACAAACAAACAAACTTGAGAAGGATTGATCTGATATCTTAGAATCAGATCAGTTCCTTTCTATGATAGTCTCATCTTCCAGTGAAAGGGCAATTGCTATAATTAAAATAACAGTAAAACCTAAAGGGCAAATAATAAATCAAGCTTTAAAAATGTCCCGCCTTGAAATTGACGAAGGACACATTACAAGTGAGAAAAGTTAAAGCTTCCCTTCGAATTCGGCTGTGTATAAGTCATAGGAATACTATTCATTTACCAGACGATCTCTATAGCTGGTATTTAACCAAATCAAACATTTTAAGGCCCTGCTCGGCTCTATTCGAAAATCCCCGTAATGAATGTATACAGTTTTAGCACTGATCTCTTATGTCAGGAAGTGCAGCACACAACAGAAGATTTTCTCAAAAATCTCAACTGATGGATCATGGAGCCGACCGTTATCAATGACTGTGGATAGGCTTGATGCAGAATATTCTGATGCTGACTTGTGTTATATACACGGTTTTTAATGTACCTCAGTGCTCAGTGAATGAAATCTGGTCACCGATGGATCCCCACGTTATCCTCTGATCTGGTCTAGGGCAATTACCTCTGGGACAATTACCCTAGGCCATTTCCCTGACCTGAATCCTAATCCTAATCCTGAACCCGATCCTAACCGTAACCCAAACTCTATCCTTAAACCTAACCCTAACCATAACTCTACTCTAACATTATCACTAGTATTCAGCGGGGGTAATTAGGGAGCTTTAGATTTGCGGCGCGAACGTTTGAGAAGTGTGAGCTGGACGTTTTCCTCTTCCCTTTTCCTCTTCCTTTTCCTTTTCCTCTCTTGTGTTAAAAAGTAGCTTTAGATTACGCTGAGAAGCATCCTACAAAAAATAAAATGGCGGCTCCATTATGATCGGTGCATGAAGTAGCTCTCTACGTCGTGAATTGAGCGGACGTAAAAATAGCCCAGAACGCGTAGTGAAAACCAGACGACGCGAGCTTTACCCTATAGATTAGCCTTTTGTCAAGGCCCTCTCGCTGTATGGTGAAGAGAGCCCAGCTGAGTGGGGTTGCGCGAGGGCCTTTTGAGATCTGCTTCGCATCCTTTTGTTAGCCCTTTGAATTACCGACTTTTGCTCCCCGATTTCGGGAGCAAAAGTCGGGGTCCAATCAGCGTGTCTGTCTGCTCGAACCCGATTTGAATGGAGCGAATGCACGCCGCTGCCGCAGACCTCACAGAACTCTACACACAGAGTGTGTAGAGTTCCGTGGCAGACCTCCTCGGGTGGTCAGTGATGCATGCGAACAGGCATGACCACCAAGGCTGAGGATGCGGGGAGCGCGCCATTCCATTGGTTGACCGGAAGCCATTAAAATGAGTATTCAGAAGGGTTCACGTGTCATGAATAATAATGTGTGAAGCAGATCTCAAAAGGCCCTCGCGCTGGCGCGCTCGGCTGGGCTCGCTTCGCTCGCCCATTACAGCGAGAGGGCCTTGACAAAAGGCTACCTATAGATCGACTTGATGCGCGTTTTTGCGTATGCGTAGAACATATTTTTTTTTCCTCTGAACGTCCCCGTCGCGAAAATCTAAAGCTCCCTTTTGCCCTAGTACGCCTCAGATTAGCAGTTTTTCTGCTGCTAGCGCAGAGTAAAAACCTCACAACACTGCACTAGCGCAGTTTTAAAACCTCTGTATGTATCAGACGTTACCGACTTTTGCAACGTATGGCGTTCCATACACCATATTGTGCACTCCGTTGACTGAACGGGGGCTCACCTATTCTGGTTATCTGATTGGCTTAACCCCGTGGGAAGCGATCCGCTCCCCGCCCACCGCACTGCCATAAATCTGTGCCCCATAGTCTACAACAATACAGACCAATTTTGCCTGTTGTAGCAGGGAGGTGGAAGACTTCCACCTCCCTGGTTGTAGTAAACCTCTCCCGTCCTGGGGCCGCGGAATCTAACACACACACACACACACACACACACACACACACACAAACACACACACACGCACACACACATACACACACACACACACACACATCCACACACACACACACACACACACACACACACACACACACACACACACACACACACAGAAAAGACAAGAAAACCAGGCACCTCCCTGAGAAAACCCATGAGATAAGAGTTCGGCCCAGGATATCTTTCTGGGGTGGGTGGTGGGGAGGGACCCAACCAACTACGAGAACTCAACCGCGGGTAGAGAACGAGAACCCCCACCACTAGTACCACCACCTCCACAAGCGCACACGCACACGCACATACACACACACATACGCACATGTTACACAATTACTATTTTATGGCCACTGTCGTTGGTCTTTTACAAGGTAGTCATATTGAAGCAGATCAAAGTTTAGAGTTGATGATTTATGTCTATAGAAACTGTCCGTTTACACTTTGAATGGGCCTAAATTCTTGATTTTCGCCTAAATCTTACTTTCAATCAAAACTATGACAAGACTATAATAAGAGCCAAACATCATAAAGACTGAAGATAGATTCCTAAATTAATGGTTCGGTGCTATCACATGATTGTGTGAGGGGACCCTCAGGCTATTGAAAACCAAGACAACAGTGCCCATTCTTTTTCTTTACTTTTTTTTCTTGAAGAGTAAAGCTCAGCATATAGATTACATTGTATCAATTCAGCACGTCTATGGTTTGATTCGTGCTTCGGGTTTGCTATTGTATATAATATATCGAACTTTTCAGGACGGAAGCACTCAATAAAGGACGGACACATAGAGGTCGTGCTGGACAGCAGGCAATACACGTTCTCTTCTCATGCATAAAGTACTAGTAGTAGTGCACGGGCAACGGCGAAATGGGGCTAGAAAAAAAAAATGTTCATACAGGCCCTTTCCCCTTGCTTTACATCCTCGACCTGTCTTGCGAAATATAATTTCACAATATTGTTATGCATTGAAACTATTTGCCAAAATTGCTAAATAATGCTAATTCTTTTCTTTAGAAAACCACTGTGATATTCATTCACGTTTCCAGGCTCCCTAGCCTGTGCATAGCAATAAGGATATTACACAATAGCCTCATGTTGAACTGGATACTCTGCTAATTAGGCTTATAATATAAAAAGTTGATCAAGAGAGTTGCCCACCGTTCTGCTCTAACTCTTGAAATAGTTTACACAGTGTTCTCTCATAATGTCTCGTGTTTTTGCACATGAACATGCACTTGACCATGCTGTCATGTTAACCACACTGTACACAGGTCTGCACTTTCATAAACGTAACCTTTGCGAGTGCCCGGGGCAGCCTACCTACCCACACAGATTATTATGCCAGGGATGTGTTTTCAGTGTCTCTCTCCTTCAATAGACTGAAGATTCTCTCGTGTCTGGAAGTGTCAGAACTACGAGGGGCGGGGCTTCAAAGACCTTTCACACTGGCCGCCATCATGTGGTAGAGGAAATCGCTTTGTTGATGATACTGGTAGTAGGGTCCTACATGTAGTATAAAAATTAGAGAATTCACGTCTTGAGCAGCCGATGCGCCAGCAGCTTGCACATTTTGTATACTTCACACGTACGTACGTGTGTAGGACGCAAAATTCGGGCAACCGAATGTCAACAAAAGAGGTTCTTATAGAAACCTCTTTGATGTCAACCGACCAGGAATTCTCCGGAAACTAGGCCACTGCATAGTGCGGGGCAAGTCAAGCGAATTGCAAAGCAAACGAAGCTAGACGACCTCTTCCCACCTCCCTGTATCGGTATCTATCCTAGCCTTTAGCCAATGCGGTCTGGGCTTACATCCCCTGTGTGTCTGAATCGAGACTAATTGCGATACAGCAACGAACACGGTCGGAGCAGGGAGGTGAACTTTTGTGTAAGAGTTCTGTGGTCGGAGGGGCCGCAGGCTGCTGTCACGCACACTGCGTTAGTCTATTTTCAGACACTGTTGAGAGGCAAACAGCGCGCGAGGCCTTGTCCCAAAGGCTATATCTATCCAGTCCGTGTGCTGTGTGTTTGTGTTCATACTGTTCTTTCATATGCAGACGTCATATAGCAGACGACGGTCTGTGGTTGTGTTGTAACATTCGGAGTGAGCAGCTATCTCTACCTGTGTCGTCAGTGACCCCTCAATTTTCATCTCTGCCACATGTAAACAAGCAAGCAGAACTGACTGTGTTTCTCAATACCGATACGATTACGTCGAGTAGCTAAGCGAAGCAGAAAATGGCGTTTCGCATGATAGAGTATGGCATTCACAGGACTGTTGGTCTAACTCTAACCCTCCGACGAGGTCCATGCCGGGGGCTGGCAGCGGTAAACTGCGCTAGGTCGTTCTCGGGAAGCAACAGACATTGTAACGATACAAAGACATCGTGAGTAGGACGTCTGTTGAATGCGAAATATTATATCATAAAAGCCTCTTCGTCATGTTCGAAAAGTACGGTATTACAGCTGTACTATTAAACCACTCGTGCGATAATCGTGATAATGTGACTGTTCTCTTATACAGGAGTCCTTCGGGACTTGCGATGTCTCGACCACGGAGGTACGATGATGGGATGATGTACCTTCTAACGTTAGACTATAGGCCTACGTACTATTTTAGGAGGTAGAGACATTAGATGCACGTGCACTTCTTGAAGTCGATTACCTCTCATCCTTGCCACCACCATGAATTCTAACGTTAGTTGTAGGCCCTATCAATCTTAAATTTGCGTAATTGCAACAATCACAAGTCGTAGAAAGCGTCCAGCACAAACACTTAACTTAATAATGACAGTCTAAGGTGTCTGTATCTGCATACTTTCATGCGAGTAGGACATAGGGCCCTATTATACACGATGGGGAAAAAGAGGGTTTTATCTGTGGGCGGATGGTCTACAAAATAGTACAACCACATGATACTACAAAATTATAAAATACATGTAACGTTAGTCCTATTTAATGAGTGTGTATGAGTGTTTATGGATCATTGAAAAAAAAAAAAGGTTTGATAAATGATTTGCAGCCATGAAGGCAATAGCATAGAGAGGTTTGTAATTGCAACACTAAACAAAAGTTATTCAAATTCATGAATTTCTTCCGTCGAGATGTTTTCATTGCAACTGATTAACAAATTACCCTACATCGACGTAAATACGCACTGAATTGATCAGTGTTTTTTTTTTTTTTTTTAGTAGTAGCCATGATAAAAAATCATGGGCGTACATACTCGAGCAGGATTCGAACCTACGACCTTCTGATCACTGGACAGGCGTCATCTCCACTAGACCACCGAGCTTGCGCCCGAGAGCGTTGGCTCTAATCCTTATAGCATGCAGCGGGTACTGCTTTGTTATTCAAATTCATGAATTTCTTCCGTCGAGATGTTTTCATTGCAACTGATTGACAAATTGCCCTACATCGACGTAAATAAGCACTGAATTGATCAGTGTTTTTTTTTTTTTTTTTTTTTTTTTTTTTTTTTTTTTTTTTTTTAGTAGTAGCCATGATCATGGGCGTACATTGTACATTCTCGAGCAGGATTCGAACCTACGACCTCCTGATCACCGGACAGGCGTCACTAGTGGAGATGACGCCTGTCCGGTGATCAGGAGGTCATAGGTTCGAATCCTGCTCTGCCCATGATTTTTTATCATGGCTACTACTATAAAAAAACAAAACAAAAAAAAAACACACTGATCAATTCAGTGCTTATTTACGTTGACGTAGGGCAATTTGTCAATCAGTTGCAATGTAAACAAAAGTTGATGTACCTTTCACTGCATGCGACCAGCTGCAAACATGAAGCCCAGTTTACCAGTGTACAAGGGAGTGCACCCCAGGTTTAAAGAGTGTGTACAGTTCTGGTCGAGGTGTAGATTTAGCTTTTAACATTTTGCGAGATATTCAGAAACCACTCTATGAGATGTCAAAGAGCATGCAGTTCTAAGGGGTATCAAAAGTTTATTCGATGAAAATCGGTTTTGAAATGGCTGAGATATCTAAAAACAAGGTGAAACAAAGAGATCCTAATAAAGTTGGGGCATGTCGCCTTTTATTATTAGCACTTTTTTTGATATCTCAGCCATTTTAAAACCAATTTTCATCAAATAAACGTTAAATCCTTCTTAAAATTACATGCTCTTTCATATTTCATAAGAGGCTTTTCATTATCTCACTTAGGAATGTTCAAAACATGAATCCCTACCTCAGCCAGTACTGTACAGTTCCTTTAAAGTATCTTCTACTTTAAAAGAGGAAACGTATCAGTTTCACATGATTGGTCATAATTTGGCCAATTGCAGTGTACTTTGCTTGCATACAGTGTATGTGAATATTATTTTTTGGACAAGTGTATCAAAACTGTAGAAGTTTTGAGACCTCTAAAAACATTCATGTGATACACTGATACAACTGAGCCAGTGAGCTAGTATGATTGTGTTCATTAATTGTCAGGTGTGCGTCGTCCCATGTGTGTGTAATTGTCATTGTGTGTCGTATGTTGTGCGCCATTGTCTTGCGTTGTGCATAAACTTTTAGTTTACATTTTCAGCTGCTTCTTGCAAACCCCATGATGGATTTTCACCAAACTTAGCTGGAAGCATCTCAATAAAGGGGATAGGATGAAATCGTTCAATCCAGGGGTGGCCATTGTGGGGGGGGGGGGGGGGGTGAGGGGATGAGGTGGACTTTGGGGCCTATATTTTCACATTTTCATCTTCTTGAAAAGACATGGTCAAAATTGTTTATTAAATTTGGCAGGCATTATCACCAGGGTAATGTCAGTTTATAAATTTATACAAATGGGCACCACGAACATGTATTCGCCCCCCCCTCCCCCCCCTCCCCCCCCCCCCCCACGCCCTTTGGGAACACATGATGCGAGGAGAATGTAAAAAACAAACAAACAAAGAAAGAGAATCCAACAAACAATGAACAAAGCAACTAACTGCAAAACTAGGAATACTGTAAGTAAATCTTATACATTGGTGAATGTACATAAATCCATCTGGGTGTTTTATGGTAGATGTACCTTGTGTTATCAGACATACAATAGTTGGTTCCCATGACGTGAGTAATCTTTGAAGTTTAGCTTTTAACTTTAACTTACGACACATACCTGCATTAGAAACATCTTGTGCATGCAACTAATGTGATTTCTGTCCTGGTCCTGTACCGAAGTTCGAGAGAGAGAGTGCGAAAACAAAGAGATGAAAGGAGATCGAGGCATTACTCGGTGTTTTCTGAATGCTCTTGTAGATAATGATGGACGTATACATCGTTGCTCAGTCATCCAGCCAATTGTGCATTGGTCAGTTTTAGTCTTCATCAGAATGATGAGTGCCATAATTTTCTGTTTATTCATATTCATTAATTGTCTCGACTATTCCATGCCAAGAATGATGAATCCCCTCTCAGAGTTTTCAGTGTGGATGATGCAGTTTAATAGCACTGCTGATCAAGCAGAGGAAAATCTGTATCACAAATTGTATCGCACAAAATGTTTTTTTTAAATATCTTATGATCCACAGAGCCACGTCAGGTAGCTTGAACAAGAGATGGAAAGACAAAGCAGAAACCTTGATTATTGGAGGAGGGGCTGTAGGTACAGCCATTGCCTACAGCCTGGCCAAGGCTGGTATGAAGGACGTGGTGCTGCTGGAAAAGACAGAACTCACTGCAGGATCAACTTGGCACGCTGTGAGTCGGTTCTACAAATGAATACATTTAATGCATACTGTAAACGTTCATATTTTCGCGCGATTAATTTTTCACGCTGAGCGGCTCAAAAACATATTCGTGGGTTGTTGAATTCGTGCTGCACGATTGTCAACCCATTTAAAATGTGCAGAGAAAATTGTGAAGATATTTTCGTGGGTTTTAGAATTTGTGTTAGCCAAGAGGAGTGCGAAATGTGAGAAAATTAATGCACCAAGAAAATTTGTGCATTTACAGTAGTATTAATATTTGGCTAGAGGGGAACCACACCATGAGTTCAAGGTTACCTTGATGGAAAGAGTAAGGCCATTGGATGAAAAATTAGGAAGCTGTGGGTGTTTTGTGATTCTTTATAAATTGTTGCAAACTAAATCATAATTTTCATATTTCACAAAGGCTGGTGTTATAATCATGATAATATTTGATCCATGATTTTATGAAGCATTCACTTTGTGTTGTGTAGTTGTTTATCATCATTGATGATAAACATTCTTACATTGTTACAAAGTTACATTATTACAAAGTTACATTGAACAAGGATTTGAGTGTTAAAGTTAGGCCTATCATTTCCCTGTTAGTGGTAGACACACACTGCCTGTATTCATAATGTCCGGTTTGTAATGATGGAAGGAGACATAGGCTCAGAGAGACTATAGGGCCACATTTCATGAAAGATGTTATTATAGCCACTCTCACTAAAATGGCAACTTCTCATAGCAACAGCCAATGAGGAAGCAAGATTCTTGTTGTTTCCATGACATTTACGATTGTACGAAGAGTTACTACATTTTATTATGTCAACTTTTTATGAAATGGGGTCCAGAATGGGGTCTTTGAATGACAGTAGAAGAAAATATTTTGTGAGGAAACTTTTTGCTGAAAAAAGAAAATATTCTGAAGTGATATTATGACTGACATTGAATATACCATGCATTTTTTAAAAGTCAGAAGTAGCTGCTGCAGTCAAATGAGCGATGTCACCCTCCAAAGTTCTTATGGACATTATATATCATATACCACTATGAATTATTCTACCAGCCTGAATGCGAAGTATATTTAAAACCTCACATAATGTATGGTGTATGGGCATTATATATCATATGCCACTACAAATCATTCTGCCAGCCTGAATGCAAATTACATTTAAAACCTCACATAAAAATGTGTTATATATGGAAATGATGGTGTGGGTATTGCTTCATAAGATTACTGTGTATTCTTACAAGGCCTCTCCATGTCTCAGTGCCCTCATATTGATCATTGTAGAATATCATAATGTATGATCATACAAGAATTTTTTATGTGTGACAGGGGTCATAAGTCTTTCCTTATCTGTGTATCCTCCGAAGGTGACAAAGTTAATTGCGCTTTTCTCAAACATTATCCTCCTGTTATTCTGCTCAAGGTACAGCTAGGACAAAGTTCATTGTTCAAGCATTCATTCAATGTTTTCATCATTTCTATGCCTCCGCCACGAAGTGGTGCCGGAGGCATTATGTTTTCGAGTTGTCCGTCCGTCCGTCCGTACGTCCGTACGTCTGTACGTACGTCCGTCCGCATTCGTTTACGCGATAACTTGAGTAATATTGACTGGAATTTTACCAAACTTGGTCCAAGTATAAAGTATGATGGGGCAATTAATTGATTAGATTTTGGGTGAAATCCGCAAAGGTCAAAGGTCAAAGGTCAAGGTCAAATCATTGAATTGTATCTGTTTACGCGATAACTCAAGACTGGATTCAGCAAATTTCACAAAAATTTGTCTGAGGATGATGTATGATGGGACAATTACTTGATTAGTTTTTGAGTGAAATTGGACAGAGGTCAAAGGTCAAAGATCAAGGTCAAATCCTAAAATTTATCTGTTTACGTGATAACTCAAAACTGGATGAAGCAGCTTTCACCAAACTTGGTCCAAGGATGATGTATGATGGGGCAATTAGTTGAGAAGATTTTAGTGACATTGGCAAGAGGTCAAAGGTCATAAGGTCAAGGTCAAATGCTAAAAACGTTGCTATTTCCCCCATATCCATGCAATGCCCGAAGGTATTATCTTGAAACTTAGTGTAGACATGTACTACTGCATAAAGATTCTCCAGAGAGAGTTTCATGTCATAAGGTCAAAGGTCAAAAGGTCAAAGGTTAGGTGAATATGTTACAATTTCACTTTTCTTGCAAATGGTTCAATGTATCTTCATGGAACTTGGTACATACACATGTACTGACTGGCAGGGATTTTCTAGGGAATGTAGGGGTCATGGGTCACTAATCAGGGGGTCAAAGGTCAAGGTCAACTCCTCAAAATTTTACTATTTCCCTCATATATACTAGTATATGCAATGCTTACATTATTATTTTTAAAACTAAAACTTGATATATACATGTATTCCCTAATGGAGATTCTCTGAGAAATTTCCAGCCAGAAGGTCAAAGGTCAAAGGTCAGGTTTAAATGCAAATATATATATATTATACTGTAATTACACTCTTTCTTCATACCTTGAAAATTACTCAATGCATAAACTTATAAAAGGGTAGGTCAGAAGTCAAGTAAAAATTCTCAATTCCCCAAATACAGGTACCTGCACTCTTAGACAATTATAGCAAATCTAGTTCAAGGAAAGTGAACATTCAAGATATTTCTGACAAACCTGTCATTTCAATATTTTGTTAGTTTTGTGAAACTGTCATAACACATTGTGAAGACATTGTACCATACACCTATTGGGAGAATCATGCATTATGGCGGAGGCATCAGTCGCCATAGCGACATTTCTAGTATTGTTATCTATTTTTATGCCTCCGCCACAAAGTGTCACTGGAGACATTATGTTTTCGGGTTGTCCGTCCGTCTGTCCTTCCGTCTGTAATCAATTTTATGGACAGCGTAACTAAAAAACTGTTAGAGGTATCCTAATGAAACTCGGTATGTATATGTATGAGTGGGTGAAGTTGTGCCTATCAACTTTTGGGCGCACATGCTCAAGATCAAAGGTCAAGGTCAAATGCTCAAAATTTCACTACTTCCCCCATATCTATGCAGGGCATGAAAGTATTTTCTTAGAAATTAGTGTATACATGAATTACCAAATAAAGATTCTCCAGAGAGAGTTTCGGGTCGTGAGGTCAAAGGTCAAGTGAAAATGTTAAAATTTCACTTTTTTCTCCATATCTCACAAATGGTTCGAGGTATCTTCATGGAACTTAGTATATATGTATGTACTGACAGCAGTGATTAGCTAGGGAATTTAGGGGTCATGGGTCAAAGATCAGGGGGTCAAATGTCAGGGTCAACTATTCAAAATTTTACCATATCCCTCTTATCTACGTATGCAATGCCTGCAAGATTTTTCTTGAAACTTAGTGTATGCATGTATTACCCAATAGAGATTCTCTTGGAAGTTTCTTTCCAAAAGGTCAAAGGTCAAGTGAAAGGGCTAAATTTCACTTCTTCTTTCAACTTATAAAGGGTCAAAAGTCAAGTAAAAATCCTCAAATCTCCAAATACCAGCACTCTTAGACAATATAGCCATTTATCCAATTCAACCTAGTTCAAGGAAAGTGAACATGCAACACATTTGTGACAAACCTGTCATTTTAATATTTTGTTAATTATGTGAAACTGTCATCACACATTGTCAAGACATTGTACTATGGACCTAGTAGGAGAACCATGCATGCAACCAGGCATACCAGTCGCCATAGAGTCATTTCTAGTATAGTCATGCAGCTATGTCATAATGATGTAACTTTTTGTGCCTCAGCACTAAAGGTTGCCAGAGACATTACCTTTTGGGGTTGTCCATCCATCCACCCCACAAATTGTTAAATCCTGATATCAGAAAAAAGCCATAAACATTCTTGAATGATGAATTTTTATGACTCCGCCTGAACAAGGAGGCATTATGTTTTCGGGTTGTCCGTCCGTCCGTTTAAGTATATTGAGTGGAGTTTTACCAAAGTTGGTCCAAGTATAAGGTATGATGGGGCAATTACTTGATTATTTTTTGTGTGAAATTGGCCAGAGGTCAAAGGTCAAGGTCAAATCATGAAATTGTAAACTTTTACGCGATAACTCAAGACTGGATTAAGCAAATTTCACCAAACTTTGTCCAAGAATGACTTATGATGGGGCAATTACTTGATTATTTTTGCGTGAAATCGGCCAGAGGTCAAAGGTCAAAGATCAAGGTAAATTCCTAAAATTTATCCATTTAAGCAATAACTCAAGACTGGATGAAACAAATTTTACCAAACTTTGTCCAAGGATGATGTATGATGAGGCAATTGATTAAGTAGTTTTTGAGTGAAATTGGCAAGAGGTCAAAGGTCAAAAGGCAAGGTCAAATGCTCAAAATTTCACTATTTCCTCCATATCCATGCAATGCCTGAAGGCATTTTCTTGAAACTTAGTATATACATGAACTACCAAATAAAGATTCTCCAGAGATAGTTTCAGGTCATGGGGTTCAAGGTCAAAAGTCAAAGGTCAGGTGAAAATGTTAAAATTTCACTTTTTTCTCCGTATCTCGCAAATGGTTCAAGGTATCTTCATGGAACTCGGTACATATGCATGTTCTGACTGGCAGGGATTATACTAGGGAATGTAGGGGTCATGGGTCAAAGGTCAGGGATCAAAGGTCAAGGTCACGTCCTCAAAATTTCACTAATTCCCTCAAAACACTTGCCCAAACATGAATTTTACGTGCCCGAAAAGAAAGTTGAAATATATAAGAAAATGATAGAGAAAATCACTTCAAAAGTCAAGGGCTAAATAAAACACAATCATTTGAATAAACAGCACATACATTGTAGTGCGAAGTAACAAACTTGGTTCAGTAGAGTATTGGTGTTGGATCGCATTGAGACTTCTTCATGTACAATTTGTATGTGTTGGGAAGTAATGGTGGCTTCAAAACATTTTGCTTGCCCAATTTCGGCAAGCATTCTTTCTCATTGTTCCAAAACACTTGCCCGACTTTGATTTTTACTTGCCCTGGGCAATCGGGCAAGTGCTTATGTAGCACCCTGTCATGAATTGAAAGTGGCAAGGTCAAAGGTCACTGTACTCTTACCAGTGCAAGGCCATGCCCATGAGCAGTTATTACTTCAGCAGGAAATGTCCAGTAATGAAATAAGTAAGTGGAGAGAGCAGACAAAACAGTTTGACAATTATTTGCTGGAACTTGACAATGGTGATAGCCTTACATAGTAGAATTTTGGCTTTTTAATTCAACTTTTGACCTTTGAAGTTTGACTCAATGGCCCAAAACTTTCCAAGAGAATCTTTATCTGGTAATATGTATGCACTAAGCTTCAAGGAAATACCTTCAGGCATCCGCATGGCATGGGGAAATAGTGAAATCTTGATATTATCAACCTTGACATTTGACCGTGACATTTGACCCCATGACCCTAGAAGTCCAAAGAGAAACACTGACAGGCAGTACATGCATATGTAATAAGTTTCATGAAATTTCATTGAGCCATTTTGGAAATATGGGGAAAACATTTTCACTTGACCTTTGACCTTTGACCCCGTGGCCCAAAACTTGTCCTAGAGAATCTTTATCAGATTGTGGAGGAAGACACTAAGTTTAAAAAAAAAACTTCGTCCACTCAAACATACATTTGCCAAGTTTCATTAGGATACCTAACGGTTTTTAAGCTACAGTGTCCACAAAATTATTATAATGGACAGACAATTCAAAAACATAATGCCTCCGTTGACAGTTTGTGGTGACGGCTAAAAAAAAAATAAATTACTTAATGAAAAAAAAAATAAATAATTAAATAATAAAAAGGATAAATGAATAAAACCTATTGTGTATCTTTCCTACCAAACTATCACTTACTAGACAATCTTAGCTGAATTGAAAGCTGGTTTATTGACGTATTTAACCTCAGATCGATGACTTTTGTTCCCTGAACTGGAGGAATTTACCCAGACTCTAATCCATGCATCTTCATCTCAAGTGTAAAGAAAATCTTGTCATTTTTTCATTCATTGTGTCATAGAGATTTGGGGCAGACTGATGGACAAATGGACAGTCAGAAAATGTAGCGCTGTTGACACCCTCTTGAAGGGCAAAAGGCATTGAAATTATGTAGAGCTTTGTCTGTCTGTTTGTTTGTTTTTTTTTTACAGCCCTACGTTATATATGTTGAACTTGTTGCGGAGATCTGAACATAGACTTTCAGCACACTGCAGTACATGCAATGATAATGGGAACAGACAATTGTCAAATTTGAAACTGATCAACAAATTGCCCTACATTGACATAAATAAGCACTGTTTTCATAGCAGCCATGACAAACAAAATCATTGGCATATAAGGTACTTGGACAGAATTTGAACCTATGACCTCCTGATCTCTGGAGAGACATCTTATCCACTAGACCAACTGAGCTTCTGCCCGACAGCTAGTGCTGGTTGAAATCATTGTAGTTAGCAGCAGGTACTGCGTAATTATTCAAATTACACATTATTGTCAATCCTTTCGTCGATGTAGGGCAATTTGTTAATCAGTCGCAGTAAGAACAACTGAAAGAAAGAAATCAATAATTTGAATAATTCCACAGTAGGGACCTACCCGCTGTACACTACACAGATTTAAACTGGTCAGCACTAGCTGTTGGGCAGAATCTTGGTGGTTTAGTGGATAAGATGCCTGTCCAGAGATCAGGAGGTCGTAGGTTCGAATCCTGTCTGAGTATGTATGCCCATGATTTCTTTTGTAATTGCTGCTACAAAAGCACTGATCAGTTCAGTGCTTGTTTATGTGGATGTAGGGCAATTTGTTGATTAGTTGCAATAAAAACATACCTCAACAGAAGAATTTCATAATGTGAAAAATTGTCAGATTTATTAGATATTTGATGGGTCAGAGTTCACAAGGGTTTTATTAAGATGAAATGTTTGACCGTAAAGCTTAATGGCAAAGAAGAGACAATTTGACACTGATTCAATGAGTGGTCCATCTCCAAAGGTTACTTCAGATACTATAATGCCTTTTGTTTTGTATTTATTGTTTTATTCACAGGCTGGACTCACCACAGCATTTAATGGTGTCATCAACATCAAGAAACTTCATTATGACAGTCTCCAGTTATTTAGCCAGCTGGAAGAAGAAACAGGACAGGTGAGAGGAAGGGGTATTGTTTATGCCTTGTTAGTGTAATGGACCATTCAATTTGCATGAATTTGTTTTTGTCAGATGGTGCGAAAATGGGCCAGCTTTCTGCCTTGCATATGAATATGTATTGTTATTGTTATTGTAAGTTAAACTGGAGCATAATACAAAACCAAAATTTTGAATTCCTTGGAAAATGAAGAAATGCGCACACAGACACTCCCTCACAAACATGGACTGTATATGCCGAATATTTTCTGAGGTTTTTATTTCCGTGAATTTTGCTATTCATGAAATTAAAGATGTGAAAATAATGACTCTGATCCCGATATGAATGTGATGCACACATATTTTTCCATTCAGTACAGTACCCCACGATCGCGAATTAAACCACTCGTGAAATGGTCGGGAAATCCCAATTCGCGAAAATGTAGACTTGCCAAATGTATGGTGTATATACAGTGCACTACATGCATTATGCATATGTGCACATGCATGAGTGCCTGCATGCACAGATGTGACAAAGCAACAATGAAATTAGCAACTAGAAGAGCACTCTGAGAGAGCAGACCTCCGCCAAGCTATCATGATTAAAATATAAGCATTTTTTAGGCAGTATCAACAACACAAACATAGAGATGTAGGGATCGTTACACAATACATTTGGTTAAAATCTGTTCATCCATTGTTGAGTTCTGAGGAGATTAAGCTTGTTTTATGTCCTGTGTGACCCCTTTGACCCTTGACCTCAAGACCCACATACAATTATTTTTTTCTTTAATATGAACACAGTATGCGAGTTTGATGAATATCCAACCATCTGTTCTTGAGTTATGGAGAGATTAAGTTTGTTCTATGTCTTGTACAATCTATGTCCTTTATGACCCCTTTGACCTTTGACCTCACGAGCCCCCAAAATGTAATTCTTTCTTACCTCCTTCTGAACACACCCTACAAGTTTGGTGAATATCCAGTGAAGGCATATCTGTTCTTGAGTTATTGGTAGGTTAGGCCCCTAAGCTTATTTTATAGCATTTATGACCCCTTTCACCTTTGACCCCATGACCCCAAATTAAGTTGTCTCTTCCTTGCTTCATTATAAACACACTCTAAGTTTGGTAAAAATCTGATCATCTTTGAGTTGTTGGGAGATTAAGCTTATCTTATGTCCTGTATGACCCTTTATGACTTTTAACCTCATGACCCCAAACTTCAATCTTTTTTATACCCCCGCCAAACGAAGTTTGAAGGGGGTATATAGGAATCAGCGGATGGTCGGGCGGTCGGGCGGTCGGTCGGGCGGTTGGTCGGGCGGGCGGTCGGGCGGGCGGTCGGGCGGTCGGTCGGGCGGTCGGTCGGGCGGTCGGTCGGGCGGTCGGTCGGGCGGTCGGTCCGTTGCAAATCTTGCGTCGCAAACTACTTCCTCAGTTTTCAACCGATTCCCATAAAACTTGGCACAGATGTGTGCCTTGGGTTGTAGATGTGCAAGACGTATTTTTTGACAGTACCCAAAAGTACGTTGCCATGGTAACGGCATATTATGGGCAAAAATGGGTACAAATCTTGCGTCGCGAACTCCTCCCACATTTTTTGATCAATTTTTATGAAATTAGGTACAGATGTTCATCTGAATATGTTAATGTGCAAGACACATATTTCCGCAGTGGCAAAAAGTGCGTTGCCATGGTAACGGCATGTTATTGGTAAAATATAGGGCAAAATGCTTAATGGCAAAACTGCTTCATCAGTGTTCTTCCAATTCTCATGGAATTCATATTGAATGTTTGTCTTAGGATATAGGTCAGCATGACACATTTCTTGACAGTAACAAAAAGTATGTTGCCATGGTAACAGCTCACATATTATGAGCCAAAATGATGGAAAATTTTGTGTTGCAAACTACTTCCTCAGTTTTTGCCCAATTTCCATGAAACTTGGTACAGATGTGTGCCTTTGGTTGTAGATGTGCAAGACGCATTTTTTGACAGTACCCGAAAGTACGTTGCCATGGTAACGGCATATTAATGGCAGAAGATCAAGGAAAGATCTTGCGGATTTAACTACTTCCTCAATTTTTTGACCAAAGCTTATGAAATGTGGCACACACCTTGATCTTGGTGGGAAGATGTGGAAGTCATATTTTTCGGACGTGTCGGAAGCTGCGTTGCCATGGTAACGGCATATAAATGGCAGAAGATCAAGGAAAGATCTTGCGGATTGAACTACTTCCTCTGTATTCGACTGAAGCTCATGAAATGTGGCACACACTTTGGTCTTGGTGGGAAGATGTGCAAGACATATTTTTTGGACGTGTCGGAAGCTGCGTTGCCATGGTAACGGCATATTAATGGCGGAAGATCAAGGAAAGATCTTGTGGATTGAACTACTTCCTCAGTTTTTGACAAAAGCTTATGAAATGTGGCGCACACAATAGTCTTGGTGGGAAGATGTGCAAGACATATTTTTCGGACGTGTCGGAAGCTGCGTTGCCATGGTAACGGCATTTAAATGGCAGAAGATCAAGGAAAGATCATTCCTTGGGTAAGACTGTCGTCACTGGGCGGGGGTATTAATCACCTTAAGTGATATTTCTAGTTTCTTACCTCATTGTTAATACACCCTGCAAATTTTGTGAAAATTTTTTTCATCCATTTGTGTATCTTGTATCAAACAGACAAATGGATAAACAGACAAACAGACACACAAACACACAGAACTGAAAACATACCTCCGCCAGTCTTTTCATGCGTATGCGCTCTTTTATTTAACAATGAGAACAAAAGACAAATTCAACGCAATATGAAATGCAAATTAATTTTTAAAAATCAACATACAGATGATCTCTATAATGTCTCTGCAGGCCTCCAAAGATAAAGAAAGGCAAAAAGTAATGGAGGAAAATTAAGAATCTTTTGTCAAATCCATATTCAAAAGACATAAGAGAAGAAGCAATAGTAACAAAACAAAAAAAAATTTAAAATGTTATTCCAAATTAAGAAAAGAACAAAAGCAGTTGTGTTCACTCATGCATAAAGTTTCTCTTTGTATAAACCTACCAGGTTGATAGCCAATTAAGTACTGTATACGCCATATATTTCGCGAGTCCAAATTTTCGCGAATCGAGAATTCTCGACGATTTTGCGAGTGGTTAAATTGGCGATCGTGGAGTCCTGTACTGAACGGAGAAATGTACACACGTACGTCACATCCACATCGGGATCAGAGTCAATATTTTCGTGTGTCTTTAATTTCGCAAATAGCACCTGACTCGCGAAATTTGCGAAAATAAAAACATTGCGAAATATTCGGCGTATACAGTAAACTTTCATATGGTATATGACACGATGATTTTTATCAAAATCTTCTATGAAAAATATGACCTGGGAAAAGTATTTATTTTCTTTCTTTTTTTTTCGCTGAGTGTATGTACAACTACCTTATGAATAGTTGCAGGTTATTGTAAGAGATTTATTTCACATAATTTGTATAATTTTCCTCCTCTTGTTGTGTTTTGAATGTGGTGAGAGCAGGCAGTTGGATTCCACACTCCCGGCAGCATCCGCATTCTCGAGACACCTACACGAATGGATGAGGCACAGTACCAGCTGACCAGACAGCACTGGAACCAAGCCTACATGGCACTGCTCACTCCAGAAGAAGTCCTGGAGAAATGCCCCATCATCAACATTGACAAAGTGAGTGGCAGCTGCCTCTTTTGAACCATAACCCATCATTTTCCCAAACCTGATTTTCTGTGGATTGGTGTGGTATTATCATTCATAGTAAGTGTTTTAGGAGGTGGAAGAACAAATTTAATTCATTTTTGCTGTTAGTGCATAATTTTGTTGTTCTTGTTGTTGCTGAAGAATTAAAAAAAAAAACTTCTGAATTTGTAACTTTCCACCTGATTCTATCTAAGTTTGATCATTCTGTAAGTGGGGTCATATACGATGATCCCACAGCATCTCCCTTTCTCATTTAAAAAAAAAAAAATTGTGTAATGTTACTTTATTGGTTTGATCAATTGTACATTTTAAGGGCCTACACACACACACACACACATTTATATGATTATATTATATTATATACTGGTATACGTGTAATTTCTCTATTCCTGTTTCGGCACTAAACTCACTCCTGAAAAAAGAGGAGCAGGCATGTTTGTTTGTTGTTTGGTTGTTTTTTTTTCACATGTGATATCTATTGCTAGTAACACTTGGGTATATGCCATATTGCTTCTGGTTCTCATGGATTTGCTGCAAATAAGCTTGCGTGTGGATAGGTTGTGTTACACCCCGTGTTTGCGAGTTGAGGTTATATTCCTTTGTATGCTCCTTGATGTTGATTCAAGCTGCTTCTTGGCTGCATTTTTAACTACACTGGCATATGAAGGACCTAGCTGCACCATTTCCCCACTTGGCTGTGGCTGATGTTCACCATTATCAGTTCCCTAGTTCTGGCTGGCCTGGGGACTTGGTGCAGGCTGATAATCATACTAGCTAGGTTAACTAGGAGGCTGCAGGAATTTCCTTTTCCTCCCCCAGATCTGCCCGATGTCTGTCTCGACCATCAAGTATGGTTGGCCCTACCTTCTGCATGCATACTCAATTGGTCCGGTCTTATTTTCTCAAAGGACTTATAGGGTTAGGGTTGTATGAGGTTTTAGATTTAGTTTGATGTGAAGATTAGGATTAGGGTAAGGGTTATATTTGTGGGTAGGTTTTATGTTTGGTTTGGAGAAGTTGACCAACCATAAAATGTGTGTCAATATTTGACTCTAACCCAAATTTTTATTCAGGTCCTTTATGCAGCAGAACCCTTAGTCTCTCTAGCTCCAGACCTTGTTTTAGCAAAGACATATCTACATTGCCATCAATGATCTTTGATAGGGTCTTTTTTCCCTTCATGTGATTGATGTGATTCATGTTGTTCACTTAATTCATTCATTGTGTTGCCCATGAAAAGGGCTGTAAGTCCCATTTCCAACTGATATCTTTTTAGACAAAAGTGGCATTCGATTGATGTTTAACCTGTTGAGGACGAGTTTCGAGTTTACTCGGGCAAATGTCTATGGGAAATGCATGTTGTAGCAAATTCAGTCCGTCCTCAACGGGTTAAGGGCAATTTTCCTGCTCCGCATCATGTTTGCATGTATTAGCATGCATTCTCCTTTTACAGGTATATAAAGATCCCTCCATCAAAGAGCCTTATATTGGATTTGGGTGGGTGAAGTTTTGGTTGACAATTATTTTTCATCTCACAGAATGGCTGGAATTACAGAATATTGCATGTTGTGCCTGTGTCAATGTAGCATTCCATACTTCAAAAGTTATTCATCAGCCCTTTGCATATATAGCAGAGCTGCAGCAACATTCACTAGCCATCTTTTATTGCCTTCTTCTTCCCATCTCTAGGTACTTGGAGGACTCCATACAATTGACGAGGGTCACATCGACCCATACTCTCTGACCCAAGCATTTGCCATCGGAGCCCGCAAGTATGGAGCAGACATCTACATGCCTGCAGATGTGACGGGGTTGGAGCAGCGTGCTGATGGGACGTGGAATGTGACCACCAAACAAGGAACCATACATGCGCAGAGGGTTGTCAATGCTGCAGGTTAATTTAAAATACTGTATAAGTGGTTATTTTTTGCGAATTTCGCCAATCACAGTTGTATCGCGAATTTAACAACACACGAAAATGTCGCCATACACTAGAGTAACAATGCATGCAAGATAGCGTTGGTGTCAATTCGCAAAAAAAAACAACATCTCACGAAAATGTCTTTAGTGTGACCTTCTAATTTGTGAAAATATCTGTACGGGAAGATAACAGCTAATGCAGTATCCCCCTCATTCGGAATGTTAGTGTATGTAGCCTCTAAAATCTTGTGTAGGCCTATCAT
Organism: Diadema setosum; assembly: GCF_964275005.1. NCBI lineage: Eukaryota > Metazoa > Echinodermata > Echinoidea > Diadematoida > Diadematidae > Diadema > Diadema setosum. The sequence goes on from NC_092691.1 coordinate 22,089,639, forward strand.
TCTCATGGTCTGGTTCCTAGGTATATGTCATTATTAATATGGCTGGAGTGAAAACAAACAGCTTCTTCTTCTTCTTCTTCTTCTCCTTCTTCTTCTTCTTCTTCTTCTTCTTTTTCTTCTTCTTCTTCTTCTTCTTCTTCTTCTGTTTAATGTGACACCGTAGTCGTACATTGGCAAGATGTAGGTCACTACTCAAGACCTATTGGGAGAATAATGCAATATATGATGGAGGTATACAAGTCACCATAGCAACATTTCTAGCCTCCCCGATATAAAGCTTTTGTCTCGACACGGTGAGTTCTTATTGTAATGTCTTTGGTGCTGTCCAAGCACCTTCCTTGTGCAAACTACTGGTATGCCTCCTCTGTGTGACTTCCAGTAGATTTCTCTTTTCTGTCTTTTTCTTCTTTTCTTTAGCAGTCCGTGTGATCTTTGGTCTACTCTTTCACATTTAATACCATATTGATTGTCTATTTTTCAACAAATCTGTTGCGAATGCTCATACTCTTTATCATGTTGCATCTTTTTCCTAAGGATTTTGGGCCAAGGAGGTTGCTCAGATGGTAGGCCTTGAAATACCAGTGATTTCGGTCCACCATCAATACATGGTGACGTCCACCATCCCAGAGGTGGCCGCCCTGAAGCAGGAGATTCCTGTCATGCGTGACTTGGAGGGGTCGTACTACATGCGCATGGAGCGTGACGGGTTGCTGTGTGGACCCTACGAGAAGGCACACAAGATGGTCAGGCAAGATGACTGGGCAGTCAACGGCGTCCCTCCAGGTTAGTGCCCCGTTCTTTGGAGAGCCGTGCTTTGCTCAGATTTTGTGGCACGTTTGCCTTGGGATGAGCCCAGGGACCTGTTTCACTACTATAAGCTCTAAAATCAGTCCCAGGTTGAAGTCAGCTGATCTTAGGGACAATTCTGGGATCAGTCAGTCCCTGGAAGCAAAGAACTCTTTCACAATTTGAAACCAATTTGGAACAATATCTTGTGCCCATCTTGCCACATTCTAGAATACATCTTGGATATCTGCATTTCCTTCCCAGCTAGATCTGGACCCTGTTCCATAAAGCTGTTCATAGAGTTATGCACGACTTTATGAGCGACTTAAATATGACAAGCCAAGTGGGCTTCCCAATCATTGTTCTTTTCAATAGCTAAAGTTGAAATTTTCAGATGATAATGATTATTCTTACATGTTAACACACATTTTTAGTTGAAAGTGTATTTTTGCCCTAATGTAGATGAAATATTGACATTCAGTCATCCAAAAAATGGGCACACATATTGGCCCTTCATATTTCAGCTGTTTGTAAAGTCATTCGTATCGTTGCAAATAGCTTTATGAAACAGGGCCCTAATCTGAATCTGTCCCAATTGTGGGTTCATTATTTGGCTGGATATAGTTCCCATTTTAGTGAAACAGGGCCAAGCATTCTTAGCATTTCTCAAATTTTGCCCATGCATGTATAGTAAGGATGCATTTACAGTTGAGATTAGCCATCTTGACTCACCTTCACATTGAGATGGCCTCATCAGATTTAATTACAAGTGTAAGATGAGAATGATACGGGACGTGACCACAAAAGGCACTCAACCTTTGATTAATAGGATGTTCAGACATAAAAATTTAGACCAAAACGGTATAACTATACAATTAATTTATATGTTTGAATGCTGACTAACAAAACAACATATAACAAAGTGACGTGTTAACAAAATAATGGTAAGAGCATCGTTTTGAACAAGAACTTGTAACGAATCAGCATTCCATCATGTATATTATGTGCATCTGAATGTATGGCGTCAATAGAATGGTATAACTAGGTGAGGCTTAATGTGAGTGTGCGTGCAAGGTGACGCTAGACCTCTTATTAGCAGCAACGTCCTGACCATAACATGCGCAGTGAGAAACGGCGCATCTACATGATGTTTTCCAGAGTGGTTGTGATTAGCATTTGAACAGTCTGTTGGTTGGTTATACAGTGATTCTTTATACGATGTTTCTTTGTCAAGTTTTTGTATAAACTGGTTTGCATCGTAACAGGGAGTAAGACAGGACAAGACTATAATATGTAATGACAACAGTCTCATACGAGTTGCTGGCTGGCCATTTATCAGCTCCTGAGTTGGTGCTCTACTTAAGCTCAATGTCAACATGGTATAGGTCAACATGGCTTAAAAGTATGAAGAAAGAGAGAATTAAGTTAGTTGATAATAGATAGTAGCAGGCATTGTCTCATTTAAGCATCTAGGCGCCCAGCTCTCTCTCTCCCCCCCCCCCCCCCACCTTTCTGCAATTTCTTCCACTGCCTTGCAACAAGCAAGCTACTTACATTCACAGTTTTCTACACTTTTCCCTCGGTTTCTGATAAATTTTGAAACCACATCTACAGGGGTTTGGACCTAGTGTAAAATCGGAAATTTTGGCATGAGAAATTGTTCATACTTGACTGAATTTTGTGTGTTTTTAATTTTGCAGAAATAAAACATAAGATACTGTTGATTGACAGCAACCAAAAAATTAAATTTCTTTGTTTTTGCACTATTGTGTCGCATGAAATGTGCAAGAATGTCCACTTTTACACCATGTACAGGAGGTAAATGACAATAGCCTATCTTTCTAAATCCAAATGTGGATGTGGCAATGCAATTGCTTATGTGTTTTTCAATCGGTAAAGTTATACTTTTTTTTGTTGTTGAAAGGCCATTACTGTTTTCAGCAATGTTTAACCCTAGTCTGACTGGGGGGGGGGGGGGGGGGTCAAATTGACCCCCCCTTGACATTTTGCGCTACGATTCCGCAATGCACAAAGATTTTGCGCGTCGTTTCATGAGTTTTTTCATTGAAGTCTCTCGCATATTTTGAGACCAAATTTATGACGTCCGGGTACACCGTTCTGAAGTTATGTAATGTTTTGCATATGCCTGTCAACACGAAAACAGCTCAAATTCATTAAATCGTGTGCAAATCCAATGCGAATTGTGTTTTTTTGTTAAATTGATATAGATTAGATTATTTCAACTTTTAACCATTGAAATTAATCAATTGTAATGTAGATAAGCTTGAAAAAGTGCCTGCAATAAATTTTGGCAAAAAAACAATAGAAAATAAAAGGTCGAAAAAACAGTAAAATACATAAGAAAGTAACAAAACAAAAAACAAAAGAAACTAATTTTGATTGTGCTATTTTTTTTTTGCATGAAAATTGTTGGATGTGTCTTGAGGAACTCTGACACAAAAATTTAGCAATCCTTCAGTCTTTTTAATGGAGTTATAGGTGAAAATATGATTTCATGCGTAAACTTGCCTGATTAATTCACTAAAAATAAAAAGCCAATATTTTTACATTGTATGACCATGTAATCTTGTAGTTGACATCCAGCTCTATCTTCAGGCAAAATTTTGCGGCGATCGCGCAATCGGCGGCTGAGATCTGAAGGGAGGGGTTCAAATTGACCCCCCCGTAAAAACTTGGTTTCAAATAGCCCAGTTAAGATAGGGTTAAGCCATTTTGCAAATTGGTTTATAAAACAAAATTAACCCGTTGAGGACGAGTCCCGAGTATACTCGGGCAGATGTCTATGGGAAATGCGTCCTCAACGGGTTAAGCATACCTCTAATTTCATTTGTCGTGGAACACAAATTTCCAAGCCATTTCCACCATCAGATCATTAAAAAAAGAACAGAAATATATTAAGATATCTCAAAATATGTATCCAGGAGATTACATGTAACAAAATAGATGAATTAGAAATTAAGGAAATACATTGCAACAACAACAACAACAACAACAACAGCAACAAAATTTTCACACCATCCTTTCTCACATGTAAATGCAATCAATTACAAAATTTCATGCACATAGAGGAAACTGTGTGCAATATCCAAAAGTTAGGGGCAGGGGCAGGTGGTTAAGCCTGAGGAAATATTTCCAGAATGTCTCTGTATATAGTGTTACTCTACTGTCTTTAATATTATGGCACAAGGAAGCATGTAACAATTCATTAAATTCTCTAGTACTAGTATCAAAGTTTCTCAGGTTGGATTTGGTGTGTTTTACATGGAAAAGTGCACATTACTATGACTTTTCCATTCATACTGACATATGTGACCCGCTACAACAAAATGATCCTAAAGTCGGGTGAGGTCGATTATTTGAAAATTGTATGACAAAATTCCCTGATCTTTCTGCTTTAAATTGATATATAACACATCTTATGACAATAATCGGCTGCGGAGATATCGATGTTTAAAAGAGAGCATGTCGAGACGTATGGGAAATCACTGTTTCGAGAAAAGCGCCCTAAAAGTTTTCCTTGCAACGCAATCGCGATCAAGGGACACGCAAGTCAGTTTTCACCTCCGGACAATAGAAGGTAAACCCTAGCAACCCGCGAAATGCTCATTCAAGCACAGCGTCGGCGATCTCCTCACCGACCAATCAGTGACCAGGATGCCAGGAGAAGTGGCTCGGCATAGCGCACCCCGCCCGCACGCACCAGTCGACTTGGCAGTGTGCGAGCTTCACGCTTCGGTTAGCGGCAAGCAGCAAACTGACCAATGAGATCACTCCGGTCGTTGTTAGGGGCGGAGCGTATCTGTGGTGCTCAATCCAAATTTTCGAACCGGTTTCTGCTTGGTTGAAACGCCAAAAACATGGCCCAGAAAAACGCTATTTTTTGGTCTTTCCTTTCATCATTTTGCTTCAAAATTTCGACAGATGATAGAAGACATGTCAGACTCCAATAATATGTCAAAATCAGAAAATCACAAGTTTTGACCAATTATGATGCTCTGACTTCAAACTCGATTTTCACAGCTTCGACCGTGCGCGACTTTAGGACCTTTTTGTTGTAGCGGGTCACATATGTTCAGGGTAATATTATTACTCATCCTTTCTGAAAAAGGGAAGTCATGTGCTTTTTCTTAATGCTAGAAAATGAAAACATGTTGAATTTTTTATATAGTTCTTTAAATCATTGCCCTTCAATGACTCACAAGCTGTTGTGGTTTTCTATCCCGGCAATGGCAGCACCAAAAATTTTAAAAATTCATAATGTTTGAACAGATTGTCTGATTTCCTTCAAACATTACTGAAATGTTCTCCTAATATTGCTGCATTCACTCAATACCCATATATATCTGGGTGTTATTACTCTTTAACCAAAGGTAGGGTGTGTGTGTACTCAAAGTTTTCTTATCATTCTAATTTCCACTTAACTGTACTGTTACCAAACTGGAGCAGTCTTTGTCTACATGTGTAACAGCTCACTGTACTTTGTTTAATCTCCCTTATCTGTTCGGGCCTGCCTTTAATAAAGGACAAGCTCATCAAGGGTCATTCTTTTCAGGAGCATATAACAGCTATGCTCGGTGACTTTGGTTCCGCACAATACAAATATTCAAGCGGCAGGGTGCTGCATTAGCACAACACAATGGAAGAAGAGCAAAGTAAATGGAGCATTAAGGCAGTGAGGGACCCTGGATGAATAAACATTTCCTTCCTTGGTAATAAATTTGGTGTAAAGATCAGGGCTGGGTCAATGTACAGTGTGACTGCTGCTTGAAGGCTTGGATGAAGCATACATCCTTTTGATAGTTTGCTGTCCGAATAGTTTGGCATAATTAAAATATGAAATGTTAACCCATTGAGCATGAGCTGATTCTGCTGTAACATATAGACACCTGCCTGAGGAATTATGGATAAATTCCTGAATGTCAGAAGTCGCGAAAATATGGACAAAAATGTCATTTTCTCACCATAACTTCAGCGAAGAATTTTCAATGATGTGATGTGTTGGGAAGTATTGACGGACAAAGCCAGTGGTTGACATGACAATGGAAAAGCGTCAAAGGTTATTTGACCAAGGACATCACCATCAGCCTTTAACTTCAGCAAGGCATGTTCGTGATAGTGTAATTTGGTAGGAAGGAAAAAAAAATTATGAATAGTTATTCACAGAATTTGGCAGGGTGACAGATATGAGGTATTTCAAAGTTCGGCATGTAAATGGATCTGTGCTATGTTGTTTTGCGGGTTACAGTTTTTGCAATGAAAGTGCAATGATAAATAGCATTATTTGGTTGATTGATTTAAATTGCATTTGAAAATTCTATGCATAAAGAGGATTAAAGTTTTTGCGGTCAATTGCTACGGTCAAAAATTAGTGATCTTCAGTAAAATGAATATGAAGAGCCTTGCTACTTCTGGCAGAATATAGTGACTGCACAAGAAGGTGGAGGCATCCCAGCTTGTTGAACATCAGTGTCAAAATGCTGTTCTTTTCCTTGTATGGTTTTATTGCCATTCCCTTGAGTTTTTGCGTTTTCAAGGAAATCTTCACCTTTCGTCTCTTGATCTGCTACGGGAATTGATGGAAGTAGTATTTACTAGGTGAAAACAGAATGGACTTTAATTCATGCTGAGCATGACTAATAAAGTAACTTAATGTGTTTCTGCCAGCAATGCATAGAGTTAGAGGTACATCAGTTTTATCTGCAGCACATGACTTCCGAAAAATGACTACATGTGTTAGGAAAGAAAAAGGTCGTTGCCTTTCATATTCACTGCAAAACAAGTCACTGGTACTTCCTGTGAAAGAACACAAAAACAAACACACAACCCTTTTATCTTTAAGGGATGGCTTTCAACAATAGTTTAGTCATTGATAGGGTATAACAAGATAATGTTAAAGCTCTGATTATTTTTTTTTTTTGTAATCATTTTATATTGTGTGCATTTTTAAACGCCCGCCACACGTAGTGTGAAGGGGGTATATAGAAATCACCGTGATGTTGGTCGTTCGGGCGGGCTGTTGCAAAATCATGCGTCGCGAACTCCTCCTACAGTTTTGAAGCAATTTAAATAAAACTTAGGGTAAATGATGATATTGAGGTATAGATGTCCAAGACATGTTTTTTGTGTTTGTCGGACAATGCGTTGCCATGGTAACCATAATTTTACCAAAACCTTGTGGATTGAATAACTTATCCATAGTATTTAAGCAATCGATTTCAAAATTGGTATCTATGATGATCTATAGGTGTAGTTATGCAAGTCACTTTGTGTTTGTACTTGACAAAGCGTTGCCATGGTAACCGCATGTTTTCTTCAAAATTTTGTGGAGTGAACAACTTCCACAGTTTTGAAGCAATTGAAATCAAATTTGGTAGGCATTATGGCCTTGAGGCATAGATGTGGAACACATAATTTTTGTGTTTGTCGGACAAAGCGTTGCCATGGTAACCATAATTTTACCAAAACCTTGTGGATTGAATAACTTCCACATCATTCAAGCAATTAAGGTCAAATTTAGTATGATGATCAGGAGGTGTAGTTATGCAAGACACCAATGTGTTAATATAAGAAAAATGTGTTGCCATGGTAACCACTCATTTTTGTATCAAATTGAACCATTTAATCTATGAAGGTAAAATTTGGTGTGTATGATGCTCTTTAAGTGTAGATTTGCAAAATGTCCTTTGTATTTGTATCGGACAATGCGTTACCATGGTAACGGCATTTTTTTTTTAAATCCTGTGGACTGAACTTCTTCCACAGTTTTCAAGCAATTGAAACCAAATTTGGTGGGCATTATGGCCCTGAGGTATAGATGTGGAACACATAATTTTTGTGTTTGTCACACAAACCATTGCCATGGTAACCACAATTTTACCAAAACCTTGCAGATCGAATAACTTTTCCATCATTCAAGCAATTAAAGTCAAATTTAGTATGTATCATGATCTAGAAGTGTAGTTTTGCAAGACACCAATGTGTTAAGTTTGAGGAAAATGCGTTGCCATGGTAACCACTCACTTTTTATCAAAATAAACCATTCAAGCTATGAAGGCCAAATTTGGTGTGTATGATAGTCTTTAAGTGTAGTGATGCTGGGGGAAAGCATGTTACATTTGCTGTAAGTTTTATACTCAGTGTCAACTCTGTAATTGTACAGTAAACTAAAATTATTCTGTTTCCAATTCGACAAGTGCACAAACTTGGTATTAACATCATTGCCCTCATGACATCGCATACTATAAAGCAACACTAGGGGCGAGGGTATTAATCACCTTCAGTGATAATTCTAGTTTTCCATCTCAAGCATTTCAGAGAAATGGGTGAAATTATGACCATGTTGTGAAACATGCACAGTGATAAACATAAATGACACCATGCGTGTGGTGACAGCAAGATGTGAACATGTCATTCATTGTTAGTGAAGGTGACATAAATGTGCAGTGTAGCTCCTTCCTTTAACACTCAATGCTGGTGTGTAACACTGATCATTACAGCTGCAACCAGAGTGGAATAAAGGTAGTTAAACAAACAGATTTTCTGTATATCATTTTTATAACTTCATCGCTGCTGTAAAGCAATCTGTCATTGTGCAGGCATAACTATTTAGCGCACAGGCCGCTTTAGATTGTGCAAACAGTGAACAGTGACATACTTCATGCAGAAAATTAGTGAACAGTGACGTACTTCATGCAGAAAATTAGACTTTGAGGTTGACTTTTTCTGCCAAACACCTACTGTATGTAAATCAATGTGTTGATAAAATATCTCTTTTTGATTTCAGCTGAGAAACTAATAGGAGGTGAAGTATCGTTATCATGGATATCATGGGTTGTTGAGACTCCAGACATTGACCAGGAGTGTATATATATAGCATGAACCCTTTGTTTGTGTAATCTTTATACAAGTGATATACAGAACACTACAAGGCGTGCGAGCTGGTTCAAAGTGATTGGTAAATATGATTTGTTGCTTGTCAGTGCCCCAGGTCTTATTATTTGACGAGTCAGCAGTTTTAAACAAGCCTCCCCATTAATGTGCTGATTCAGCAAAATGGAAGGAAACGTGGAGTGGTTGGGCCTGGTTTCTGTTACCGGTAGTCTTTACTCTCCAGTTCCTGATACATGTAGCTCCCCCCCCCCCCCCAAAAAAAAAAAGAAAAGAAAAGAAAAAAGCGGGGGGTGGGGGGGGGGGGTGGTTGGGAAGTCAGTGTGAAGCTTAGAACCACTGTCACCGGGGCTGAGACATGCAGTAGGGCAGAGTATGATTACACATATCTTATTATTTCCTAATACGATACAGCTAGTTCATTTGTAACCTTGCAGCGCTCTTGTTAAATATTTTTTATTACACAAGGCTGCTTTACTGTATACACTGAATATTTTATGAGGTTTTTATTTTCGCGAATTTCGTGAGTCAGTTGCTATTCGTGAAATTAAAGACACGCGAAAATACTGACTCTGATCCAGATGTGAATGTGAGTGTACGCGTGTACACTTCTCCGTTCAGTACAGGACTCCACGATCGCGAATTTAAGCACTCGCGAAATCGTCGGGAATTCCCAGTTCGCGAAAATTCAGACTAGCGAAATATATGGCACATACAGTATTTTCAGGGTAGCTAGTGTCGTGTGATCTAATTTTTTTGACCAGGTCCTCCCTATGCCAGCATTTACATAGTCCATGTATTGCTCACAAATTAATCAAAGGAAAGCTAAGCCCAAATGTAAATGTTGATTGAATGAAAGCAGCAGTATTAGTAGAACACAAAAGTTTGAGGAAAATGGGATAATTGATTCAAAAGTTGTGAATTTCTAATGCAGATCGGTGCTGTCATTACTGGATAACGAGACTACTACCCTTCATGACGTTCTTATGGACAACAATATAGAAAGTATATCAAGAAAATTCAACATAATATCACTTTTCTTGTATAATGAAGATGCTCTTGACCTACCTTAGGGGGGAATTATACTCTTAACATACATGTCAGTTACATGTTGATGGAATGTGTACTGTCATGAAAAGTAAATTTTGTGGAATTCTCCTTATATCTGATTTTTATTGTTGTCTAAAACGATATCATGAAGTTAAGTAGTCCCCTTGTGCAGAGATGGCGGCACCAAAACTTGTGAATCAATTATCCTCCAACTTTCACTGAAGTGCTACTAATATTGCTGCTTTCATTCAATCAACATTACACATGGGCTTTGGTTTCCTTGAAAAGCACATAACATGATTTTATATTGGGCTATTGTGTGTCAGGATCAGGGAGGTGTGTGTTATGTATAGCTTTTAGAAGGAGAAGAAACAAGAATCCCTCCTTTTTACCCATGGTCCCTTCTGCAGTGAAGTTAGGCACTCTATTGCAGGTGTTGGTGAATTGCTTTGTCAAAGACCCCGTTTACAGTGCAGGGCTGGGCCGAGCCGCGGCCGAGCCCGGCCTCAATTGCGGGGCCGAGCCCCACAATTTTGTCCGTTTACAGTGCCGGGCTCGGCCAGGATTTTAATTCAAACCTTTCAATATTTTGTCGTAGTGGCGCTCTGCTAGTAAACAAACGCTATTTGGTATAGTCTGGTTTCCAGACCCTTTGCCAACTGGAATCCGCGACGGTGACGACGCCTTTGCCGAAGGAAAAATCCTTTGCAGGACAAAACCACCTAAAACCACAAAAACTATACTAGTTTTTGATGTCGGGCCGGCCCCGGCCGAGACCACCTCCAGAGCATGGCCAAATGCGCGGCCAAATGCGCGGCCAATGCGCGGCCAATGCGCGGCCCCGCATTTGGCCTTTTGCGCGTTTACACTGAAATGAAGACGGACTTGGCCACGGCCAAGCCACGGCCCAGCCCCGCACTGTAAACGGGGTCAAAGAATGCACTTTTTAACCATGTATTATTTCTCAATCACAACAAACCACATGAGTAGCAGTTTGATGTCCCCAGATTTCAATATTTTTGGCAGCAATTATTTTAGAGTGCAGAGAGCAGGATGCAAATCAAATCAGTGAAAAATTGTACTTCTTTAAGTGTCAAATGTTGCTTACAAATGAAGAAGTATGCATACGGGCATTGTTTCATCCAAACGATTAATATCATTCAAGTGTTAAAAATTGTGGCAAAAAAAAAAAATGTACACACGATGGTTAAATGATAACTTTTCATGCGACACTTACATTCCTTTTCTAAGTCCTAGGGCATTGATAAAAAAAACAACAATTTGAAGAAAATTTGGAAGAATTTGTTCCATACCATATTACCAAAAAGTTCCATACAGGATTCAAACATTTCCTCTGAAATACAGGATGAATTGGTTAAAATGAAGAACTTCTTCATTGGTCTGTATAATCCAGACTATGGAAGAGTGGCTCGGAGCATAGAAGGTCAAAGCCAGTGGAATGCTGAAACATTCAATATTGCCATGTGATCTTACATATGTATGCATGAATTTGCACAAATTTCGAAGAGAGTCTACTCCTTCTGTACCAGAAATTGTGACCTACATAATCATGACTATCAAATTTGCTGTGTGAATGGGCTTAATGCCTCCCAACATCACATATGAAATCTTAAACAAAGACACCTCACCAGAGTATCAATAGAAATAGAAACTAACCCCATGTCACTCTAGAATACACTCCCATTTTGTATCGAGAAACATGGCTGGGATTTTTTGGACTCAGAATAAATGCAGTTGGAAATCTATAGTATTCATTCCCCTTCCATCATAGAGAAGTTTCCAATTTAATTATTACAAATATGAAATTATTATTAGTTATTCTGGGGAAAGGTCTGCATTGCCTACCTCTATGGTATACCAACTTATGGAAGGCATCTAATTTTTAGGGTTGCAAAAGGGACATGCAAACTGTAAACCTGATTACAATTGGGCATGATGCCATGTGGTAAAGTTACTGAAGGTGAAAGTGATGATTAAAAGCCAGATAAATGAACCAACGTCATGAGCATCGTTGACACGTTCTGCATTCATTTGCTTGTTTCGTTGTTTTTGGTGTTTTTTGAATGACTTATGCAGACATTGAGTATATATGACTAATAAAATGCAAGCTTGTGAATTCTTAGGCTTTGTTATCATCAGTAAGGTGCCTTATCTGTGACTCCTAAGGGCAAGAGTTCAAATAGAATGCATCAGGAAAATGTTATCAATGATCCACGTGTGCAAGGTTTCACGTTGTTTTCGTTCAAGTGAATGAAATCCGCTTCAAACCAGTTCTGGGCAGTGTGATCCTTAGATTATAGAAATGCAGTTGAATACCAAGGTGTCTAAGTGGATTAACAATGATGTGCACTGCACTTCTCAATATTGACTCTGTTGAGCGGACCGAGTATTGTGGGGGTGGGGGTCATCCTGAGGAGCATTTCATCGTGGGAAGGCGGGGTAATGGGGTAGGAGTGTGTGTGTGTGTGTGGGGGGGGGGAGGGGGGGGAGGGGGGGAGGGGGAGAGGGGTTGGAGTGGAATGATGAATGGAAGAGGGGTGAATTGACAATTATATTTTTTACAGGCATCGTATTAGGGTGTTGCTGTGACAGTACATTCCAGATCTGTTTTTGCCTTTTTAAATTGATATCATGTTTGTTTATTTTCATGTGAATGTGATGTGTATGCATTAATTTTCTTCCCCTCCCCTCCCCCTTGCCTTCAGGGTGATAAAAGTCAGTTGTTCACAGGCACCTTTGTCATTTTAACTATTTAACCCAAAAATTGCACATACTCCTTCCATCATGTCGCTTGAATGTCATTGCATCAATGGCAATACATTTGTATCATAACTTGGGGGGGGGGGGGGCAACCGGCACACGCCCCCTCTTTAATTTTCATCAAAAACAAAAGAAATGAAAAGAAAAAAATATAATGAAACCCGGAAGTGGGACCATAAATATTAGTTGCGCCCCCCCTTTACAGAATATCCTGGATCCGCCCCTTGATATGGCTGAACCAGTGTACAATTTCATCCAGCCATGTGGCGTTTTAGACTCGTGTGAAAACTGTGGGAGGTGACGGGATATGTACATAGGACAAGTTTGGCGGGAAACAATTAAAGCCTACCAGTGGACTGAGAAAATGAGGAGCATCAATATTGACAGCATGAAGGAGGTGTTTACCAGACTTGATCCTCCCATTCATTGTGTTCTTTGAACGATTAGGTTTTCCAAAATTTGGCTATTTACAACCTATTGTGCTTTGTCAAGAAGATTAGATTGGACATCTGAATGATTCACTGGCATAGCCAGGGGGGGGCGATGGGGGCGGTCGCCCCCCCTAAGATTTGGACTGGGGATTTGCGAGGCGGAAAAAAAAAAAATGTGTGTATACTGTATGCATGCACATGAAGCAGATCTCCTTTTCAACCTTTCATCAAATAAGATCATAATTTTTTGAATATTTCACTCAAAGTGTGCACCAGATCGTTGAATTTCAGTTCAAAATATGCAAAATGTCTCGAGCTTGGGAGGGGGATACCCCCTCCCAGACCCTCCCCCTCTGTGCCTCTTTCCCTAACCTTAGTACACTTTTTAGATTTACAAAAAAATTATGAAAAATTCTGAGTGCACATGACTTATCACTTATATTCCGAAAACTCAATGTTCCCTTATCTACAAAGGGGAATTTCCCCTCTTTATCGACCCTTTCCTCCCTAAGCCCCCCCCCCCATCATTTTTTTGTATGATTTCCCATATACTCCATCAAATATGCGTATGCGAGATATCTCAATTTCAACCTTAAAAAAGGCAAAAGCTCCATCGTACGGGAAGGGTGGAGATAACACTCGCCCACGCCTTCTTCCTGCTCGCCTGCCCCTCCCCCCCCCCCCATGCATGTAGACTGTGGCTACACTTTGAACATGAACAGTTTTCCAAATATGACACAAAATGTGTGCACCAAAACGTTTAACTGCAATCAGAAAATTATATAGAATCTCCTTCCACAGACTTGCTACACTTCTCTTCTGATTGAAAAATTTCCAGATATTCCAACAAAAGTGTACACCAGATTGTTGAATTTTAGTTCTAAAAGCTTAAAACTGAAAAAAAAAGGCTCCCTTGATTATGGGAGAGGTATCTTGCTACCATTCCATTGCTTGTTTAGACCAAGCTCGCCTAGTACCTCCTTGTTTAGACCTAGTACATTTAGACTTAGTACATTAGTTTAGACCTAGTTTAGACCTAGTTTGGACCTAGTACATTAGACCTAGTACACTTTAGACCTAGTACATTTTTGGGAATGACAATTTCCGAATTTTCCACAAAAAGTGTGCTCTAGATCGCTTTATTTCAATTCTTAAAACGCAAAAGCTCTGCCGAGCGGGAGGGGGAAATCCCCCTTCCCCTAAGCTCTTCCTCACTAGACTTTGTACATATACACACAGATGATGCACATTCGGAATAAGAGCTAAATTCAGTGATTTTAACACTTCGATGAAAAAGTATTGCACCAAAAATTTGCACCAGATCGCTGAATTTAGGGTCTGAAAATGCAAAATCACTTTCGTCTGGGAGGGAAAATTTTAATGCCCCTCATGTGCATGCTTTTTCTGTTTGATTGCTGAACAGACAGCATTCATGATATTCAGTGTAAGAATTAATACAAGACGTTTATTTAAATTTACCATTTTATAGCCATAATGTTCAATAATAATCGACATGAAAATATATTGCTACCTTAAGCAAATGGGACTGTTTCAAGTCGATAAAACACGCAAAAACACGCAAAAACATGCATCAAATTGCACCATTTGCAACATCAAAATGCAAAAAGTTCTCACCGTGGGAGGGGGGACACCCTCCTCCCACACCCTCCCCTTCCCCCACGCTCGCTCCGCTCACTCGGGCTCAGTTGCGTTCATGATATTAAGAGTAAGACTGAATACAAAAAGTTTATTTTAATGATACCATTTTATATATATTATTGGCAAATTGTGCAATAATAATCTACATTAGAATATACTCCAACCTGCAACAAGTGGGACTGTTTCAACTCGTTAAAACATGCAAAAACATGCATCAATTTGCACCATTTGCAACATCAAAATGCAAAAAGATCTCACCGTGGGAGGGGGACACCCCCTCCCACGCCCTCCCCTCCCCCTCGCTCGCTCCGCTCGCTCGGGTTCAGTCATGTTCATGATATTCAGTGAAAAGAATTAATACAAGAAGTGTATCTAAATCATACCATTAATAGGAAAATTGTTCAATAATAATCTATATCAAAATAAATGTATACTGCTACCTTAAACAAGTGGGACTATTTCAAGTCGATAAAACAAGCAAAAACATGCATCAAATTGCACCATTTACAACATCAAAATGCAAAAAGTTCTTACCGTGGGAGGGGGGAAACCCCCCTCCCACACCCTCCCCCCCCCCCTAAGATCAAATCCTGGCTACACCGTTGGAATGATTTACCAATCTGTACAGCAAATAATGCTATTTTTGGCATCATTGTGATCAGGTAAAATGGTGCCACATGACATTCTTTCTTCTTTTTTTTTTTCATGGTTGTGCACTAGTAACCATGCAAACTGCCAATTCATGCACAGAAAAATAATATTAGTACTTTTTAATTTTATGTGATAAAATGGTTGTGTGCTCTTGTCATGCATACACTATTTTAGGCTCAATTCTACCCAAGTGCACTCTTCACCCTATCAAGTCTCACTCCCCACCAACCCATCTCACGCTCACTTGCCCTGCAATCATGTTCTCCCAGAAGGAAGAAAGAATACAAATTTTTTAAAAGCGGCAGGTAGATCAATAATAATCATTGGATGAGATGCCTGCTTATGCTGAACTAGGTAAAGTGAATTTTGTTTCCCTTATTCTTTTTGTTGACTAGACACAATCAGTGGTTCTCAACCTTTTTATACCCCTGCCACACATAGTGTGAAGGGGGTATATAGGAATCACCGCGATGTTGGTCGGGCGGGCGGTCGGTCGGTCGGGTGGTCTGTTGCAAAATCTTGCATCGCGAACTCCTCCTACAGTTTTGAAGCAATTTAAATGAAACTTAGGGTAAATGATAATATTGAGGTATAGATGTGCAAGATGTGTTTTTTGGTGTTTGTCGGAAAATGGTTGCCATAGTAACCATAATTCTACTAAAACCTTGTGGATTGAATAACTTCCATAATATTTAAGCAATCAATTTCAAAATTGGTATCTATGATGATTTATAGGTGTAGTTATGCAAGACACTCTTTGTGTTTGTACTTGACGAAATGTTGCCATGGTAACCGCATGTTTCCTTCGAAATCTTGTGGAGTGAACAACTTCCACAGTTTTGAAGCAATTGAAATCAAATGTGGTAGGCATTATGGCCTTGAGGCATAGATGTGGCACACATAATTTTTGTGTTTGTCGGAGGAAGCCTTGCCATGATAACCATAATTTTACCAAAACCTTGTGGATTGAATAACTTCCACATCATTCAAGCAATTAAGGTCAAATTTAGTATGTATGATGATCAGGAGGTGTAGTTATGCAAGGCACCAATGTGTTAATATAAGAAAACTGTGTGGCCATGGTAACCACTCATTTTTGTATCAAATTGAACCATTTAATCTATGAAGGTGAAATTTGGTGTGTATGATGCTCTTTAAGTGTAGTTTTGCAAAATGTCCTTTGTATTTGTATCAGACAATGCGTTGCTATGGTAACTGCATGTTTGTTTGTTTTTTTTTAATTCTGTGGAGTGAACTTCTTCCACAGTTTTCAAGCAATTGAAATCAAATTTGGTAGGCATTATGGCCCTGAGGTATAGATGTGGAATACAATTTTTGTTTGTCACAAAAACCATTGCCATGGTAACCACAATTTTACCAAAACCTTGCAGATCGAATAACTTTTCCATCATTCAAGCAATTAAAGTCAAATTTATGTATCATGATCTAGAAGTGTAGTTTTGCAAGACACCATTGTGTTAGTTTAAGGAAAATGTGTTGCCATGGTAACCACTCATTTTTGTCTCAAAATAAACCATTCAAGCTATGAAGGTCAAATTTGGTGTGTATGATAGTCTTTAAGTGTAGTGATGCTCGGGGAAAGCATGTTTCCATTTGCTGTAAGTTTTATACTCAGTGTCAACTCTGTAATTGTACAGTAAACTAAAATTATTCTGTTTCCAATTCGACAAATGCACAAACTTGGTATTAACGTCATTGCCCTCATGACATCACATACTATAAAGCAACACCAGGGGTGGGGGTATTAATCACCTTCAGTGATAATTTTAGTTTAACCTGATGTCCACTTTGGCTCCTGTAAGTTTTTTCGAGGCAATTAGATAGACAACACACTCTTTATTTTGTTTTTTTAGTGGTGACATTTTGGCCCACCTGAGAGAGTTTCGCGGCCCATTGGTTGAGAAGCGGGTTTAGAGAATACCTACATGGCTGTATTGTACAGCTATTTTACTTTCTACAAAAATAATCCAAAGAGGTCTGTAAAAATTCGCGATCTACTCAGTCATGTCAGTCACACAATTTGTCTAGATTCATTCACCCTGGACCCAAATTTGGGCAAAAAATGTTCAAAACAATGTCTTGCAAGACCATCCTCCATAACAAATTGATGAGAATTATGCAAGTATAATTGTATTGTAAGTGTGTGCCATATTGTGCAATTTCTAATTCTAAAATGAAAAAAAAAGCACTATGGGAGGTATCCGAGTTGAGAAACTTAGTATCCCTGTTTTCCACTTTGTAATTTTTCTCATATTGTTATGAGATTCATATATGAATAATCCAAGACAACACATGCAGGGACATGATAGAGAAGGAGTAGAATCTCTTCCCAATTTGTGCAAATTTATGCAAAAGTTCTTGACTAGCATTCCACGAGTATTCCACTAGCTGTGATGTTCCGTGCTGCAAGCTGCTTTTCCATAGATTTTCGACATGGAGACCAAAGAAGAAGTTGTTGATTTTAACAATCTTAAGCTATATATCTGAGGAATTGTAGAAATTCTGCATCAAACTTTCTGGTAAAATATGTTACGGAATAAATCCTTTCAGTTTTTCTTCAAATCCTTTTGTTATCTATACTCAAAGGCTGTAAAGAGGAATATTAGTATCTGATATGAAGTTAACATTTGTGTGTGTATATTTCATATATAATATGTATACATATTTGTTTGTTTGTTTGTTTTGGGTTTTTTGTTGTTGTTGTTTTTTTTTTGGCCAAGTTAAGTACCTGAATGTAAAATCTTTGGGATTCTTTGATTGACTGATGCCTGTTTCTGCATGTTTAGCATTTTACAGTTACATAACTACAGTGTACAATTTTTAATGATTTTTTGTTCATATGTCCTGTTTTCTACACTTTGAATAATTCCTCCCAAGAATGTTAAAAGGGACATCAAATTGCAGATTAACTTGGTTTGTTGGGAATGAGGAAAGGTATGCTTTGTCAGAGCAATCTATTAACACCTGCTATACCAGGTGTCCCAAAAAATCATTAGAAAGAGCATCTTCCGCAGAAGACAATGATACCAGAATCACTAAATTTGGTTCAGCACTTTTTAATCTACGCCAATTTCTGTAAATACAGTCATTTTCAAATTTCGCCAGATTTTTGCGACTTATGAGAAAATGATTTGAGCGCGACACGCAATCCATACAGTGAATATTGTGTAAGCTCGGTGATCCATGTCAAAAAACGGTACAGCTCTCACAATGGGCGTGGACCAGGAAAAAAACAGTGTGTGTGTGCGCGCCCAATGTGAAAGCTGAATCTTTTGTTGACATGGATCAACGAGCTTACACAATTCACTGTATGGAACGCTTGTCGCACCCAAATTATCTCATAATCCGGCGAAATTTGAAAATAACTGCATTTACAGAAATTGACGTAGAATAAAAAGTACTGAACCAAATTTAATGATTTTGGTATCATTGTCTTCTGCGGAAGATGCTCTTTCTAATGATGTCAAAAAATATATCCCTTTTAAAATGCAAGGTACTGAAAATCCACTGTTCCGCTTTTTTTGGGACACCCAGTATAGAGTGCATAAATTCTCAGCTGCATGGAGCATGGGTACAAAGTAGAGACTCTTGTTTCTATTCCTTCTCTAACAACTTCCTGGTGCATGTAACATTCTATGCACTACTCAAATAGTGCTTTCTTTCTGTAACTGATCAGATTTGTACAGCTGGTTTTAACATTACCTCCACATTGCTTGAATGTGTCACATGCTCTGCACACTCAGCTGATGATTAAATTCACCAAGGAGGTTATGTTTTTTGTTGGCATTGGTTTGTCTTGTCTGTTTGCAATATACTAGTAACTCAAAAAGTCCTGCCCAGACTTTGATAAAATTTTCAGGATAAGTTGTTAAAGACACTGGGAACAAATGATTGAAATTCAGCAGTGAACTGGATCACTGTCTGGATCTAGGGATTTTTCTGAATTTTTTGAATGAGTCTTTATCATTTGGACTTTAGAAAAAAAGCACTGGAGAATGCAGATCTCTTCCAATGTAAGCAACTCATTTCCACGCATATACACACATGCTAATATGGCCTGATAAAGAAAATATAAAGAAAATTCAACATATTTTCACTTTTCTAGCATTATGAAAGAACATTTGACTTGCCTCTTTCAGAAAGCAGGCAAGGGGGATAATTACCCTAACACATCACTTGGTAACAAGGTAATGGAATGTGTACTTTTTATGAAAATGAAATTTTGTGGAATTCTCCTTATATTTTCTTTATATTGTTGTCCAGAATGGTGTCATGAAGGGTTTATTAGTAGTCTTCTTATCTAGCTTCTAGCAATGACAGCACCAAAGGTCTTTAAATTTATAACTTTTGAATCATTCACTCACTTTTTCTCAAACTTTCACTGATGTGTTCTACCAGAATTACTTTTTTTTTTCAATCCACATTTATATGTGGGTTGTGGTTTCCTCTAAAAGATACACTGTATGTTCACATGCTCAGAGGAAGATGTTTCATCCTAAATGAGTGTAGACAAAAGTAAGTAGATCAGTTAAGTCAGCCTAAAAAAACACAAAAATTAAAACATTGCAAGTAGGAATTGGTATTTTCTTGGGACACTCCCGTTATCTAGACTATCTAATTCCTGTTCCGCAGACAGGAAAAGGTGAGACACGTAAATACCTTCTCTTATCAAACTCGGCAGGATGGCAGTCCAGTCTTTCTGACGGTCACAATCTTGGGAATGGTCTTGACTGGACCCAGGTCAATGCAGATATACAAACACTTATATGGTCATTTTCACTTAATTGTTCTGCAACAAAGGGCTTTGCCCTTTCGTTTAAAAAGTGTAACAAGACAAGTGTCATCATGGAACTATTGTAACTCCTTGGTAATATCATTATTACCAGTTTGTGTCACAACCTGTGAGTGTTAGAGGCCAATTTCAGCGTTGACTTGAGTTTTAAGGGATTGTATAGTATTGGTTAAGATGAAAAAAATCAGCTTTTAACTTTATGCAAAATACTTAGAAACCACTTTATGAAATGTCAAAGAGCCTACATTTTTACGAGGAATTTATTGTAAAGTTTATAATGAATGCATGTTGCAGCAAAATCAAACCGTCGCTGTGGAGAATTCTTCAGTCAGTCGTGATGTCCATTTTTCTTTTGAACACAACTTTGTGGTGTTTTAGTGGTGTACATTTTCTTCCTGCAGTTAATGATTGGATCATTTTGTTTTTCTTTTGAACGTAACACAGGCAGGGCTTCTGATCTTGCATTTATAAGTGCAAAATGTGTGATGATTTTTAATAGCTCAGTTGGTATTGCATTTGCTTCAGATCAAAAGGACCTGGTTCAATTCCAGAGTCTAACTGAACAGTGTTGTGTGTAATCATAATATGTTCCCTCTACTAAGAGGCAAAACACTTTGTCTCTTAGATAGGACATAAAATTGAGGTTATGTGTGTGAAAGAGTCAAAACTCATGCATGTAAAAGTCCCTTGCTTCATTTGGTATTCATCATAAACTGCTCATAAAGAGCAGGGTGCCTATTAAAGGGATAGTACAGTATTGATGGAGATGAAAATTGGGCTTTTAACTTTTTGTGAGATACCAAGAAGACACTTATGATATAGTACAGGGCATACCATTTTAAGAGGAATTCAAAATTTATTTGATGAAAATCGGGTTTGGAATGACTGAAACATCGAAAAACAAAGTAAAACAAAGCGATCGTAATAAAGTGTGGGTCCCACACTTTATTAGAATCGCTCTTTTTGGATATCTCAGCCGTTTCAAAACCAATTTTCTTCAAATAAACATTGAATTCCTCATAGAATTACATGCTCTTCCATATTTCATAAGAGGTTTCTCATTATCTCACCAAAAAATGTTAGAAACCTGAAACTAGGTCTCAACCAAAACTATACGATCCCTTTAAAACCGGTGACGTGGTGCTGCCTTGTACATCCAACTGGACCACACGGAAGACCAGCTATCGCAGCTAGCCATCTTCTCAGGTGGAAAAATTAAACAAATAAAAGCAAAAACACTGATCTGAGGATTTTCAATCTCGCCCCCACCCCCAATCTACACCCAAACTTTATGACTTGTACATCTTACAAATTGTTTAACAATATAATTTGTCAAATATGTATTTTGTATTATATGTATTTCAAAACCTTGTTTGATGGAAATAAAGTAAATCTGAATTCAAATTGAATTGAAAACTGCATTTCACTATAGCTCTACAATACCTTTTAATACATGATGTTTGGTTAATGACTTGGGAAGAAATTAATTGAAATCTTACCAGATGAAAGAAAGCCAGTGACGATGGACTGCCTTTCAATGACGAGGAATGCTGAGCATGACTTCAAACCAGATTAGGCACTTGATATCATAAAGAGAAACACAGCATGGCATATGCTTAACCCATTCCATATGGGAACCTGTTGGCCTGGGTATAAGTCTGTGGGCATTTCAGAATTCAGTATGGAACGGGTTAACTGTATGCTCAAGGGTGGAACAAGTACCGTAGGCTTATACCTTCGTGAAACAAGATGACTCATATGCTCTTTATTATTTTCTCCCCCTTCCCTCTCTTCCTCTCACATTTCCCTCTCTCCGACAATGATGGCAGGCTTTGGCAAGGAGCTGTTCGAGAGCGACTTGGACCGGTTGCAGGAGCACGTGGAAGCTGCCATGGAGATGTTCCCCTGCTTCGCCAGGGGCAACATCCAGAGTGTAGTGTCCGGCCCCATCCCGTACACCCCAGACATTGCATCTCTGATTGGACCCTCTCGCGGCCTAAAGAACTTCTGGATGGCAGCCCCCTTCTCGTATGTTTTATCATTTTTGACAGTAGAAATTGTGATACTTCATTCACTTTGCAACAAAGCTTGCCAGGTTATGCAACCATAATTTGCATTAGGCTCGGCAGTCCGCTGCCATGTGGTCAGTGGTCGGTGGTCATGCCATACTAATAGACAAGGATGCAAAGTTCAGCCAGATCTGGTCTCATAGTGGCTTCAGGTACACACCTTGCCTCATGAAAGTATATATACTCATTGATCGCAGGAACTGGGTGCCCAGTAATAACCCTGTAGGGAATTACAATACCTCTAAATCAATGAGGTATTTAAGAAATTCAACTAGAACAGTCCAATTAGAAAAGGAAGATTGAGAAATCATGGCAGTCATAGGTTAGATATA
Source organism: Diadema setosum (assembly GCF_964275005.1). Taxonomy (NCBI): domain Eukaryota; kingdom Metazoa; phylum Echinodermata; class Echinoidea; order Diadematoida; family Diadematidae; genus Diadema; species Diadema setosum. Next base: position 22,112,119 of record NC_092691.1, read on the forward strand.
GTAAAAGTCATGTTATTGGATATTGCTCCAGAATTAAAGTACTTGAAGACATTGTACCTCTTTAGACTCTTTAGGCGTTATTATTGTATTCAGTCGGGATTTGTATTGCTTTTTTCTTCCCTTGTAGTGCAGAATATTCCATGTCATGAAAACAGAACCAACAATTTTTTTTTTTCTAAACAGTGGACGATAGAAATCCAGTAGTGATTCCTTTCAAATTTCCATGCTCTCCTTGTAACATTCCATTATGCTGTATGGTCTCGATCATTTCTCCTCCTCAGATATGGTATCATACATTCTGGAGGAGTAGGGAGGTACCTTAAGGATTGGATTATGGATGGGGAGCCCCCCTATGACCTCATAGAGGCCGATCCGGACCGGTATGGCAAGTGGTGCACACTGGATTACCAGCGTGTGAAAGTCTCCGAGTCGTATGGTATGAACAATGCTGTAGCCTTCCCCAAAGAAGAGCGCTTCGCTGGACGGCCGACATCGCGCATGTCTGGTGCCTACGGGCTGATGAAGGAACGAGGGGCCCAGTTTGGTTTCCATGCTGGTACGTCCTCTACTTTGTGGATTGAGAGTGTATTCCTCTCGTTTGTCTCTTCTTAAAACCTGATTGGCATTCAGGCAGCTGGATGGCATGTTATAACTACCACTTCATCAAAGTGAATCTTACATAGCATTCAGAGTTTTCATGGAATGGGCCAAAAGTGATGGGAAAGCACTTCAAGGTTCAAATTTTTCATCATGACAGATTCTTGTTCCCTTATGTTTTATCTGCCAGTGCTGAAAATTCAGTGTGAAGAAATGAGTTGAAGTCCCTGAAATCATAGCTTTCTATGTCAATTATTTTTTTTTAGGCACGAGTATTTTTCTTTTCAAACCATAGCTTTTGTGTTTTGCTTTGCTCCTATTCTGGCAGCTTTAGACACTGCATTCATTTCTATTACAATATGCTAATGAGTCATAGCTCTTGACCTTTAACCCTACTAATTGGAGAATGAAAGGCTGGCATGCAGTCTGGTGAGCAACTTCAAAATTGTATAAATCTGATGATCTGAGCAGTATTTTGTATAGGTCTGTTTGTAAGGGTCTAGAGAGCTAGCTGTTTCATATGATGGAGTGAACTGATCTAGTACAACAGATTGTTCAACTGGAATTGCCAATTTCCCCTTGAATAGGCCTATAAGAGGCTATATGAAGCCCATATGGGCGAGACAGAAACTATAGTTTCTGTAAAATTGTGATAACAAATTGTGCAACAATCAACTTGACTATCTACTAATTCTCACAATATGTGAGGTTTTGCAGGTTTCCTTGTTCAAAGACTTTGATTTTCATTTTTGTTGTCTCAAAAATCTGCTTCTGGACACAGCAAAATTTTTGTTTTCCCTGACTTCTGACTCATTTTGACAGAGCATGCCACATATTCATTCCTCTTTTTCTGTACCTGGTACCTGGTATTCTTGATTATCATGGTATATGTCAGGCATTGATAGTTTGCCCAGTCAGATGGGGAGAAATATTTTGACGAGTGATGTGACAAACATGGGTGCTATTAAGTTTTGTGGGGAGGTTTGTCTCGACATTTTGATGTCAGATAGGAGTGATTATTCAAGGTCATCTCGTCTTACCAGGTTGGGAGCAACCTCACTGGTTTGCCCTGGAGGGGGATGAAGCTGGCTATCGGCCCAGCTTCCGCCGAACCAACTGGCATGGGCCCGTTCGGCGAGAGTACGAGACCGTCATGGATCGAGCTGGGGTCATCGACCTAACTCCCTTTGCCAAGTTTGAGATCAGTGGCGCAGATGCGACTAAACTCCTAGACCTTGTCCTAGCCAACAGACTCCCTTCAGCAGTAAGACATTTGTAGGGAATGTGAACATACAAGAAGTGATGTATACAGAGTGGAGATGGTGTTTTCTGCAAAATGCAGGAGATGATTGCTGAGATGCATTCCTTATCATTCATCCAGGAAAAGAAAGGAATCTTACTTGTGCAGTTAAGTGTAGCTTTTAAAATTCATAACATGACATACAGATATTCTTATAAACTGACATTTTGTGTGGACTGGCTGTTACAATGGCATATATTTATACTGGTTTGAGTGACTTTAAACTTTTTAATGTGAGTTTTCATTTCCATTTTTTGTTTGTTGTTGTATCTTGCTTTGCTACCCCAAGTTCTAATGTTCAATATCCCTTTGTCTCTTCAGATTGGTGGCTGTGTTGTAGGTCACATGTTGACCCCAAGGGGCAAAGTTTATGCAGAGATCACGGTCACGAAGACTGGCGAGAACCAATTCTTCTGCATCACAGGCTCTGGCTCTGAGATACATGACCTGAGGTGAGTAATGTCATGGCTGGTCAATGGAAGATGGAAGTTGTTTGGAGAAGCATGGATGACAGAGATGTGCATATCTCACATAATTATGTGCATTGTATACAGTCTCGGAAGAGGTGGCATTGTTGGAGTTCTGTGGTATGAACTCTGGGCTTGGTAATGAGAGATCAACGGTTCACATCCTACCTGTGCCCACATCTCTAGGCAACTTACTACATGTCCCTCTTGGGGTCTAGGGCAATTACCCCCTGGGCAATTACCCCAGACCCTTCCCCTGGCCCTAATCCTAATCCTGGACCTAATCCTATCCCTAACCCAAACTCCTAACTCTAAACCTAACCCTAATCTTTACTCTAACCTTACCATTAACCAGTATTTAGCCCTTGGGGTAATTGCCCTCTGGGGGTAATTGCCCGGTTACGCCCTCTTGAGATGTTGTTTCTATTTCTTTATTCGACTAAGATATTGTACAGTATCAAAGAAATATACAGTATGAAGAAATGGAGGATTGCCCTGTCAGCCTTTTTTCTACATAATACAACTTCTTCCATTGGGTCTCAAATTTACCATACAAAGTATTAACACTACATATGCAAACATGAAAGAAAAGGAAATAACTCCATGAAAACATTTGCATCTAAAAGACAAGGAGAGTGTCATCCATAAATGGAAGACCTTGCATCCCTGGCAATATTGAAGTAAGTCACGCCAAAGGTGACCAAGTGTACCTATCCTTCAAGGGCCTAGTATTGCTGTTTTACTCTGTTGTTGTGATAGATGGATGGAGCAGAAGGCATATGAAAATGACCTGGACGTCAGCTTCGTGAATGTGACTGAGGAGCAAGGCTGCCTAGGTCTGGCCGGTCCATCGTCCCGTGACATTCTGGCTTCCCTGACCGATGCAGACGTGAGCGAGGAAGGGTTCAAGTTCATGACGGCCAAGAATATAGTGATCGGTGGTGTCAAGTGCATGGCACTGAGAATCACATATACAGGTGGGCATGCTGTTTTGGTTGAGTATCGGTCAAATGGTGACCAGTTGTCATATGTGACTCGAGCTACCCAAATGCCACGAAATGCATTAGGAATAATGGGATATTTTCAAAAGGATTCTTGCAAACTTTTGCAGTCATTAGAAGTTTATTTTTGTCTCAGGTCTACCTTTGCTATCCTGTTAAAATGAAGTAAAATCAGAGGCTGCAAATTAATTTTCAAACTTTTTAACACATGGGAACTACCTCTATCACCATGATAATACTGTGAGAGAAAAATCAGGTGCTCAACACAGCATGATTTGCTTAGACAAAGCTTTGCTTGTAATGTACATTTTTGCATATTATGGAGTGTGTTTGTCCGCTTTGAGAATCTCTGGTGGATTAATTTTTATTGGTTGATATTTGGGGAATTGGAGTTGTTTGAAATCATTGGTCTTTGTCTAAAACAGACTAGTTATGCATCTGCCTGCCTTGTTAGAACAAGCCAAAGATTTCATGCTGTCTAGCTTCCCTGTTGGTTTACTGAAGTCTTGATAGATCTAAAATTGGAATTTGTAACTGAAGCTTGGAAATTTTAAATGTTTATCATGAATTTCCTCGAAAATGGACAATGCCATCTTTAAAGCATCCAGGGAGACACATTTTGTTTATTCAGTATATTTCGTTGTTACTTAATCTTAGGTGAGCTTGGCTGGGAAATCTACCATGCCCGCTCAGACACGGCAGACTTGTACAAGGCCCTGCTAACTGCAGGAGAGGAATACGGCATCGGTGACTTTGGGACATATGTCATGAATGTACTGCGGATTGAGAAGGGCTTCCGTGCCTGGGGTGCAGAGGTAAATGGAGGTTTGTTAGGTTAGGGTCTTGGTGCACGAAAAACACAAGTTACAGTGCTGCTGCAGTAGAGAGCTTTGGACAGAACTCACGGAATAGGTCCTGTGTGTGCAGTGTCGTGTGAGGACCTTTGACCTTTGAATGTACAATGATATGAACTGATATGAATAATATGATATTCAGTAGTTATGATAAGAAAAACAAGGTACAGTTCGACCTCGATTATCCGGCCATGTCGGGACCGGCGCTCATCCGGATAAGCAAATTGGCCGGATATGGGAGCCACAATGTTAATGTTTATACATATGTAGCTGCCGTCCCAGTGCACTGGCAGCTAGGCAGGTAGCGTTCCCGGCAACGGTGGTGTAATCTATGCTAGCCTGCGCAAAATTGTAGTCCCTTCTTCACAAAAATAAAGTATATCTTTATGTGAAAATCATACATGTTTTACCTCATTGGATATTTAGAAACCTATCATGCACATCTTATGAAATTAGTGAAATAGATCCATGAAAGTCACTTTTTTCTTTCTCAATTTTTGGATGGAAAAAGAAAAGTCCTTCACTGCGTGAACGCGTCAGGATAATAGAGATTTCCGGTTAAAAGGAGGCCGGATAATCGAGGTCGAACTGTAGTCAAATTCAAAGCAAAGGAGCTGGTTTTTCCAAGTGAGCTTGTCACAAATATCACCAGTTCGAGGTAAAATTGAATTGCACATTCAAAGCAGCATTTGGAAACACATCAAAGTATTGAAAACACAAAATGTACTTTCAAGTAATAGTCAGACAGAAAAGAAAAGGACTTCAAAGTTCTGTTTTTATTAAAAGCTAGCACCCATTCAACATCTACACAATGACCATGTTCATGTTTTGAAGAGAGCTCTTTTAAGTAAAGAGAAGAGTAAAGGTGTATCCATTATCTTTCATCACAACATTCCAGTCTCAAGTATCCTGTCCCTGAATTTTGCTCGTATTTTACATGTGTTTTTACTTGTGGAAAAGTGAGCAAAGTCAATGGGATTCCATTGGGATTTGAACCCGAGACCTCCGGATTGCTATACCGGTGCTCTACCGACCGAGCTATAGAAAGCCCTAGTACAGTGTTCGTCCCAGAAACCCTTAATTCTCAATGCTCGGGTGGTCAGAAGCTATAGCAGTGTGTTTGTGTGTGACACACACGCACACACTTGAACCTGGCATAAACCCGAAGGATAATTCAACTTGGGAATAAATGCGAGGGATCACCGAAGTGATGTACACGTAGCTTTTTTAGTTTGTAACATATTGTGACATATTGGCTGTTGTGTATAGCAAAAAGTGTAAAAACAAGGAATAAACAAACCCAAACCCTAGATTTATAGAAGAATTGTAAGGGATGACTTTCTTTACCGCCCCACCTATAGTTGTCAATTTGTTTCAGCAGTTGGGTTTGAAGGATTGCTGTGTGGAGTTAACCCACCTTTTAAACAAACTGGCAGAAATGGGTCATGAGAGAGGGGATACACCCCATCTTTGGGATGGACCTTTTACAAAATTCTGGATCAAAGTCTCAATTTTGAAGCTTTCTTGGAAATTTATTGCTGAGGTAGTTAAATGAAGACCAAAGTCACTGAGAACAGACAGGAACAGGCCAGACAAGAACATACAAAAACATTCCACCTTCCACACTAGCAATCATGACAGTCTATTGAAGGATGTCCCAAGTGTGCACAATAACAGTCCTCTTAGGCCCGAATTCACGGAGGTGGTACAAATGAAACCATGGTTTTAAACCATGGACAAAAACCATGAAGCGCCAAGTGTCGCACAGCATATTTCGCTACGAAATTGGTTATTTCATCAACAAAATGACCGTTTCGTTAACGAAATTATCATTTCGTAGACGAAATATTCATTTACGCGTAGTTACAAAATTTTGTCATTTCTTTACAAAATAATCATTTCATCGACGAAATGACTGATTTCGTAACAAAATATTCCATGCGACACTTGGCGCTCCATGGTTTTTGTTTTCATTTGCACCACCTTCATGAATTCAGACCTTATGGTTTGGAGAAGCCAGGAAACAAAGAAATCTTGTTTCAGGTTTTTGGGGACTTGATGAAAGAATTGCTGGCTTCAACATACAAATAACTCGTTATATATCATGGTGTAAAACCCCTGTGTGCCACATTATTCTAAGATAGCAAAACAGTCATACTTCGGGACAAAATTCTGTTTTTCTTTTTCTTTTTTGAAGTCTGTGTAATTTGTATAGACATTTGTCACCCCAGACATGCAATGAGCAATGTCTAGGGTAGAAAATGCCAAGCTTTGCTTTGTTTGTAAAATTGTACGGCAAATTTCTGATTGCTTTCCTTGCAAAATATCCAGCAGCTACATTATTGTATGAAAGGCATGACATTTGCCAACAAAACAGTGATAGAAACCTAGAATTTATGATTTGCTTTGGATGGGTGTGAGCATTTGAGCAGAATCTGCGAAGTTGGCATGCCGTTGACTGTGTAAAGCGTGCGAACGTGGCACATAGAGAGTTAATGTCTTTCTGTTCAATGTGGTGAGGCAGTGAGTTTGATATACAGTACAGTAAACCTCGGATTAGTCGACGTCGAGTGAGTCGAAAATCACTTAACTCGAAGCAAAATAAAAAGTCCTGATTTTTCCCTATGTATTTTCTCTAAGAAATATTTGGATAAGCCGAAGTACGAGAGTCGAATTTCGGCTGTGTCGAAGTAAAACCTTCAGTCCCTTTTGTACAAAACACACGTAATTTACATCACTTGAGCTGAAGAAGATTTGTCTGGCATTCTCATTACATTTTCGAGAACAAAAAAATCGGCATGTCGCAGAACCCCGTCCCCTGACCTGCTGCAGGTAAGCATGCACGCTCGCCGTACCGCTCCGCACGCATGTCGAATACATACACATGTATACATGTATACACACAGCACATCGATCCATACTTTATCCATACACACAGCACATCCATACTTGGTCAACCAATCGCTGCTTTAATATTTTAGTGACAGGCCAAGTGGGCGGAGCTTGTTTGTGCGTGCCCGGCTGGCTGTATAGTTTTGTTCAATGGAGGTGGGATGGGCCTGGGAGAGTGTTTGTCTCAGGGTAGGTTGACAGAGATGGCTACCTATGTTGCACCATAGACATAGCACATGCACATTGCCACATTAGCATGCACATTGCCACATTAGCGCAGACATTCTCAGAACTACGTTTAACTACTAGTATTGATACAAATTCCATGTTCAATTTAGAACAAAATAAGAACATTATCTTCAAGAACAGACAAATTTGAATGCAAACACACACACGCACGCACACACACACACAAACATGCATGCAAATGTACTATAATACATGTACATATAAACTGTGAGTCGAAAAAAAATCGACTCTCGCGAGAGTCGAAGTTCACTTAAGTCGACGCATTTTTGACAGTCCCGAGAGCTTCGACTCCTGCGAGGTTTACTGTATGTACCTTATTAAACGGCAAGATATTTGTACACCCTCCTTCCCCAGATGTTGGTTGACAACAACCCAATTGAGGCAGGCCTTTCCCCATTCGTCAAGATGAAGAAAGAAGCCAACTTTATTGGGAAAGATGCGGTTCGCAAGATCAAGAAGGAGGGTCTAAGTAGAAAGGTCACACTTTTGAAGGTTGATGCCGAGGACGTTGACCCGGAAGGAAACGAAACCATTTGGCAAGATGGGAAGGTGAGGTTTCAGTAGATTCTTTTATATTATCATCTTCCAACCTAAAATCACAAATGATATGAAAAGAGAGGAAGATTTTGCACTAATTAATTCTTTTATTGATCTATTTTATTTATTCATTCTTCTTTCATTATTCTACCGTATGTCCCCCCCCCCCAAATAATTACAAAGGGACCCTCTGCAATGATAACTTTAAAAATAGTGAATCAATTCAAATACAATTTCAGGTTATGAAACTATAACTTACAACCCACGTCTTGCAGAAAACCCCATCCAATTTGCTTCAGTGGTCAAAGAGGAATAAGCATTTTTGTAGAGCATGTCAGGAATCCCTTCCCTCCAAGTTCTGTCCGTTGTGTTCACACATTAATATGAAGTTCCAAGAGCATCCAAGTGCTAAACTTGGAAGAATCACATCCACGACATGCTTCACAATGATTTACATTACTCTGTGACCACTTAACGAAATTGAATGGGGTTTTCTGCAAACTAAAGATGTTAGACCCTGAAATAGTATATAGACAGTTTAATCATATTGGAAGTTATCAATGCAAAAATCCGATTGTATTTTTTTTTTTTTTGGACATACTGTAAACTGGGCCAAGATCAGTGCACTTCACTTTTTATGATTTGGCTAAGTAGCATATTTCTGTACACAATGTAATATCTCCAAAATTTGCATTTTTATGCTAGTGCTACCTGCATTCACAACAGCATCATGTTCTCTTTTATGATAGTGTTTCTGACAATTTTTTGATGTAGCAATGAATGGTAAGGCACATATCAGTTTCTGTTGTTCAGCTCAAGTGTTACAGGAGGATGATGTCACAGCTGGAATATGAATAAAGATGATCTGGAGGATTTTTATTAGAGGTGGGGCTTACAAGGGAGCCGGGAAAAAAAATAGTGAAAAAAAAAATGTTAACAATTTATGATGCGTAGTGTCATGAAGTATTTAGTGATTTTGTTCTGTACAGACCAAAATGCATCAATAGATGACAACATATACTTGGATTGCAGAGACAGATAGCAAAGAAGTGTTGTAGGATGATTTGCAGCCTCTAGAAACCAATCTGGACCAGCCCTTTGGCAATTCACATAACATTGCAGATACTGTAAATCTTATTACATTGCTGCTAAAGATCTAGTGAAATGCAGGCTGCAAAGTTGATTCAAAATGGTGGCTAAAGTATTGCCTTGATATTGGGATCAACGGAAAGTTTCTGGTCGCTGGCCTGACACTGCAGTGATGTGCCAAAGCAACCAAGATCATTTTATTTTCTCACCAGGTCATAGGGAACACCACATCCGGCTGCTTCAGCTACCACTTGGACCAACCCATTGCATATGCCTACCTCCCCATGCATCTACAGGAAGCAGGGTCAAAGGTTGAGGTGGAATTGCTGGGCAAGAAGTGGCCAGCAACAGTCATGAAAGAACCTCTCGTGTTGACTGAGCCTGCTCGCAGGAAAACAGGAGTGCTCGAGGCCAGGGGATGATTTATGGACGTTTCTTTCAACTTCTGTGTTTTTACCTTACAATCAACTCAATGTGAGCTACATATAACTTGATTGCAGAACTGAATGATTATGAAATATGTTGTATTTCTTCTGGAGTATTTGTTGCCTTATAAGATGAGACACATGAAATAATGTACAGTACTGACAATCTGAAACATAGAGTGAACAGGAAGGTGGCATTCAAGTAATCATGTGTTTGGACAGTAATTCAGTGCACTTTGATTCGAATTGAATGACTCAAAGTTACTTTTCGGAGAGATTTTTTTCTTCCCTTTGCTGAATATCATCTTCAACATTCCTGGCTGCCGTAGAGTAAGAGCAAAAAAGGGAGGCTGGTAAGATTTGTCCTGCGATGCTTTGGACTTCGTCAAATCAGTGAAAGTACGGAGAGTAAAGCTGGGATGAATTGGAGGGATCAGTGATGAATGAGACACATCAGATAAAAGTAGTGTATGTAGTATTGATTCTCTATCAAATACCTATGTTTTTTAAAGGCTGTTGTGTTGGGGTTAACCGTTTCACTTTCAAGTCGTGTCACATATGTGATACATGCATCTGATGTCATATTGCTTTTGCTTTTTGCTGGCTGGCTCACACTATACCATCTTTTGTGGTCGTCTTCTACAAGGTGTATATGATAAACTCTGGGGGTGTTTCTTCTTTTCTTTTGCTGAAGTTTGGTGCTCTTTATGACAAGGAAAATGGAGGATGTATTGCTTACATGTGATTTGCTGCATTTGAGACTCTGTAGTAGCTAGCATGATGGTACATTGTGTGAACTCGTGTAATATCATTATTTGTGATGATGTATATCAGGGCTCCACACTTCTGTCAAACACAATATTTTTGCGGCATGAAATTTTCAGGAATTGGAGCTAAATGCCCTTATCACGGCATGAAATTTTTGCGAGTTGCCTCTGACATTTAATGCATATACACACTAGACAAGAACTATTGCGTGCATTTAAGTTTCGCAAATCTTGGTACTCGCGAAATTTGCGAAATTTAAATGTATACGAACATTCCTTCTTTTACAGTAACCCATTTTTTCTACTGGTCCGACCTAGGTACTAGGTACCCAGTTTTTTGCATTTTTTATTGGTCTATTCGTAAAAAATTTACTCATCCGACAGTGATTTTTACTGGCCAGGGACTGTCGGACCAGTGCCAGTGTGCAGCATTGTGTATATTTTAATCGAAGAACTGGAAATAAACTCCCAAGAAGTGGCATTTTGCCAGTAATCAGTTGGCATCCTCGAACAAGTTAAGATTCTGTTGAAGGAACATCCCTTATAGTGAGTAAGATTGCGCAGAGTCTTTGCAAAGGTCCAGTGCTTGAAAGGCAACTTGGAATCCTGCAAGGGGCCCGGTCTCCTGTGTGTAACAAGTTGTAGAGGAGGCCTCCTTTTTGGTTGAGTGTGGGTCCCTCCACTCATTCCCAGATGACCTCTTTGATACCATGCTCAAACCATCTGGATTCCTTGTCTAGAATTATCATGCCCTTGGTATCGAATGGATGTTAGCTTGAGTTTATATGGGTATAGAGCTCTGAGTCGATGGTTCGTACAAGCCCTTAGAGATTTCTGAGTCTCCCCAACTTAGAAATTATACATAAAGGGCTGTTCCTTCTACAGGATCTCCATTTTCCCATGGAAGCGAATTGGTAATTGTGGAAACTTCACTTGAAATGAGTTTATTTTCAATTCTTCGATTTGAATAGACATCATTATCTACTTATCTACTACTAGACAAATGAGAGGACCTTACATCAATTAATCATCATCGCCACAAACTTTGGTGTGTGCCTGTCTCTACTGCCTCATATTTAAGGTAAATTTGTTGTAAGTGTCAGACATTTTATAGAGGGTGACCTGCATTGGTGAGAACACACAAAATGATCCATAGCTGGGTCTAAAAACTATTGAGGGAGGCAATGTGCCTCAAGGTGAATTCAAGGGACTTTAAACTTGCCCAAAATAACATTTCAAACATCAAATGTTTGTACATGTTTTATCATATTAGTTAGTCTAGTTATTTTTAACTTGATTTTCTGTGTTTGGATCATAACCACTTTTGCTGCATCTGTAGTAAACTCACATCTTAAGATGTCTTTGCACATAGCATAGAAATCTGAATATGTCAGTGCAAAAAAAATCTTCAGGAAAATGTTTGATTTTTCTTTTTTTTTTAACCTAGCAACTATCATGCATCTTGGCTTCACAACCTATTGTGTGATTATACTATATTTTGAAATATTGAGAATATGTATATTGCTTCTTTTTTTTTTTTTTTTAAGCATGATAGGTTTTGTACACTTATATTCCTTGTTGAAAATGGATAAAGGAAATGAAATGAAATGTTATTGTGAATACTTTTTTTGCTCTGTCACATTAACTCACTGAGGACGCTGATTTGCTTTAACATGCATTCCCATAGACATCTGCCCAAGTACACCAGTGTATACTTGGGGCTAGTCTCTAGTGGGTTAATGTTGCAGGGGCGGATCCAGGAATTTTGTAAGGGGGGGGGGGGCGCAACTAATATTTCTAGTGCCACTTCCCGGTTTCATTTCATTCTTTTTCTTTTTATTTCTTTTGTTTTTAATGATAAATAAAGGGGGGCGTGCGCCTCTTGTGCCCCCCTCTGGATCCGCCACTGTGTTGTAACAAAGATTTGTATATGTAGCCTTCATTTTTTTTTTTAATTCCCTGAATTTCTTTGTTTTGTGGCAGCAGTGCATTTTATCTTTACAAGATGCTATTCTGCAATAACTAGTATTGATTTATTGCCAAATTGTATATTGACAGAAGTGAACACATTTGATCTATGCTGCAGTATGCCAAGGACTTGGACAAATTCTGCCTTTCTCTATGAGCAGTCAGGAAGCCAAATGGCTGCAAAGCATCTTTACTTTTTCAGGAGTATTTTTTATGTCTATAATTATTTCCCAAAGGGTGTAGTTTCATGTTGCTATCAGTCCATCTCATCCACAGTGACAACTTATCATGCTTTTAAATCCCTTCATCCCCCCAAAAGGGGAAAAAATGTTCATTAAAGTGTTGTTAAAACACAGATCTCATGTGCCTGCAGGAATGATGATGTTTTGTTGTAAAATGTTGCTTCCCATATGCATAAGGAATGTGTGAAATAATGTTGTGATAACACAATTTCAGTTTGGGAATTTAAAAAATGTGAAGAATTAGCCAAAAAAGTTGGCCAACAGTACTACAGTCTCAGAACATACCTGATCGTGGTTGCTACGTATTTGTTTTTATAATTCATTATCAATAATTGACAAATCGGGCAATAGGAGTATTCACCAATCTTTGCACTAGACTGAATCGCATGGAGGTTGTTGATAAATATGATTGTTTGGACATGATCGGTCATCACGTAACATTCTACCTGATCCCCACAATTCTAAATGGGGAGAGCTCTTCTGGACTAAAAGTTGTAAACTACATGTAGGATTGAAATTATTCTACACATTTAATCTCAAAACAGTCCGAAACAACTCATCATCCTGGCGAATCTATCAACCAAGTTTAGTGTCTTGGTAAACACTTTGGATGCATGTATAATGCAAGCAAATTCCAAATGATGGAAGATGAATTTTGAGCCTTTCTGGGAACTATGTTTTGGGTATAAGCAGTTGGCCAAGGATATGCTGCATGAGATGCTGGGTGGTTGTTCAGTTGATGGACGTAATGCATTATCCAACTCCTGGTCATACACTGTACCATGTGTATTACATTTTCTTAATAGGACCGGCCCAATTTGTTTCTTCATGCAACCTAACTACACGGTAGCAAGCTAGGAAGCTAAGACATTTTATTATGCAAATAAAGATCAAAACATTCCATGCTCTCTGTCTTGGACTTTGTAGCTGATAGTCAGCACATAATATTACAGTGCCTCAAGCAGAGCTTTCAAGTCTCTCCGAATTTAAATGTAAGATTCTGAATATCTCATGATTATGTCCTAACTAGAAAATCATCAAAAAAACAGAACTTCCAGATTTTGGAATTATCTTCTATTCAAATACACTTATACTGTAATACAAGTATCTCAGTAATCATGTTTGGAACTGCCCTGATTTGGATGGATGTGTGAATGTTGGCAGCTCTGTCAATTCTCTGTCTTTAGGCAAAGCTTGTAGGCATGATATTTCGTTGGCTCGCCAAAGAATGGAAGGAGCTGACTTAGTATCTCTATCTTATCTCTCATGGAGTGTCGTTGGATGTCAACAGCCTCATTTCCTTTGTCTTCCCCCAAAATGAATAAGTCAAACCAATAGGCTTGTTCATTTATGCTCAAAGTATGTCACCCTACCTCCTTTAGAAGCTTGTGACATGCTGTTTAACAGTTCATACCAAATAAATGGTTTTGTGGTATGAATCCAGTTTGCGAGAATTCTTTGTTACTATGTTTGTCGAGATGCGTGAAAGCTTTGTAGTCGGAATGAATAGCAAAACACAACAGTAATTCTGTAGCATTATTATTTTGATTAAACTGCCTATTGCATAATACAAGTGCAGTTATAATACCAAAAGGCATATAGACATGCATTAAATTTTATTACGTTCCTGAACTTGTTTATTTGTTCTTGGCGTTTGTTCATTTATTCATTATCACACATATAGTGAATCTGTGCATAAATTGCAGTCATGGAAGAGGTTGATTCGCATAGTGTATAATAGTATTAGTGGGATAAATACCGGTACATGGACACATATTCAGTGTTTTTTTATTATTATCAAGATGAGATAATTTAAATTTTGCTTCTCTCCTATGGCTTGAAAAGAAATGTTTGCATATGATTTCTTCAGTTATTATTATATCTAGTGACTTTGTGTGTCCATGTGATGTGTATTTGATGCAATAATCCCATATGGATGCTCATGGAGGAACCCATATAGAGATGCTGGTAGGCCAGGTGGTATACTAGTATTGGAAGAGTGCAACAAGGTGTTAAAGGGGAAAATCCAGTCCAAATAAAAGTTAGTCTGATAAGAAGGAATTAGATATGAGTTAAACAGTAAAATTTTGATCAAAATCGGGTGAAAATTATAAAGGAAGTTATGACATTTTTAAGTTTCGCTAATTTTTCAGGAAACAGTTCTTGAATAGTCAGTATGAATATGCAAATAGCAAAATGAGCATGTCATCCCCTCACAGCTTGCCATATATTTTGTACATAAAATTTTGAAATTTCCTGGGTTTTTTTTTTATTCAAACGCAATTATGCCTGAGGCTCAAATCCTAGTACAATGTATATCTAACTAATCACTATTCCGAAGTTATTCAACCAGGAATGATATTATGTTTCAGACTTAAATGACAGAAGCATTGAATTTTCATCATTTTTTTTTTTTTTTTTGTATATGATAAATGGAAAATTGCTCACTCCTTTGTATATTCATATCCACTGTTCAAGAACTGTTTTGCAGAAATTAGCAAACCCTCAAAATGTCATAACTTCCTTATTTTTCATCCGATTTAAGTCAAATTTTTATCCTTGAACTCATAGATTTTACTCTCTTTTTTCAATTAAATTACCTTGTATTTGGACTGGATTTCCCCTTTAAAATGGCAAATTATTTTATGTACATGTGCAGTGTATATATTCCTACACCAACTCACAATGTTCAAACATTCACAAATGATCACTCAAGTATAGATGCCTACAGTATGTTTGGAACAATTGTATGACTGATCAGGAGAGTGATTTAAAAGTAAATACAAATTTTATTACTGTACCTGGATGAACAACTTGTTAATCAACAACTGACTTTTAGAAAGTCCAGACATATGACAGCACACATCATAACCATGATAACATGTTCTTCTAAGTTAATATATAGGAAGGAGAAAGAAAATGGTGACTGCCTAGAACGGATAAAAACAGTTATTGATATACATGTAGATGATTTTCAGCAAGATTCCAACATCGGTGCCATATATGAGGCAGATGGTGAATATGAATGTGAATGCCATAATTAGTATAACATTTATCATTAAGATACAATGTATGCAGGGAGCTAGAATGTTATAGAAGACTGGACAATAGTGATAAAAAAAAAATGTAGATACTATTTAACAAAAAGAAGGTGGGAAGGGTCTGTCAACAATGAAGACAATTGAAGGGAAGAAAACGATTAAAATACTGATCAGGAAAGAATTATGGGTTGATCAAAAACAACATCAACAACAACACCGTTCTGCACAAAATTTTATCATTAGATGCAACAATACGCTGACATGTAAATAACACAAGATTTTATCTTCACCCGAATGACGGAACGAAAGCTTTTGAGCCCGTAACGAGAGAAGTTGTGAAACAATTTTGATGGGCACTAAAAATATAACTACAAGTATGGCTTGCAAACACCAGTTGGTTCCTATGGTAGGCAGGTACTGGTAGAGCGCGTTCTTAAATCATATCATGAAAAAAAAAAAAAAAACAATTATTGAAACATCATGCTTCAAAATGATATTGAATTTTTACTCATATCAATTGGTATCACGAAGGAAACTGTAAAGTTTTGAATTACACTTACGTCCCGTTGCACTTTCATGTCCTCGTCATAAATGCAAGACAGATAAATAATTCTGTCAATGCATTGGCTATCGAAGTGTCGTAAATTGGGCATCTGGGCAGTAATCGGGGTCTACCTGTATATCTCAGTAATGGCGACCGTGTTTCATCCATGCATAGAGCCTCTGTGTGGGAGCACATTGAGAGTTGACATTCTTGTTTTGTGTATAAATGTTTGCAAGGCTGTTTCAACATTTTACCAAATAACTCCTCAAAAAATGATAATATGGTCGATTACTGGACAACCTACCAATAAAGCATTCTAGACTGTAACGATACAAAATTTAATCTGTACACTCGCCATACCCAGAATCACTAAAATATTAACTTCAGTATTTTATCAATTTTTGTTTAACCTCGGCAAAACTTTCCAAGCTCCATTTAAGCTCGATCATACCTTGATCATTGATAGATTGAACTTGGAGTGAATTTAAATATAAAGTAGTAACTGACACCGAGTAAGTAAAAGCACTCTCTTTACATTATTAAATTTGCTTGATGTGGTTGAAAAAAATAAGGCAAGTATAGTATACAAAACATAAATCATGCTTCTTGCGAGAGATGTGCTTACAAACATATTAAACATTTACACTTTGTGGACTTACGCACTGTGACAAAATTCAGAAAAATCTAGTGACATCGAATTTTACTTCCATATTTCCTGTCCGCAGTGCTAGAAAATCATTTCCGATATTTTTATTTTTGACGATCTACAATATGTGATATATATATATATATATACATATATATATATATATATATATAATGTATATAGTTTTCATTGTACAAAATTATGTATTTCATTAGTCGAATCCCCTTCTAGCATAGCACTATTACCTGAGGTAAGACCTTTCGTCTTGAAAATATTGCAAATTATATGAATTGTATCTTTCATCTGTTTGTTTGGGTTTTTTTTTTTTTTTTGGTCAAAACGATATTGAAACAAAGAACAGTTATTATATTCGTGGGTGTAAACATCGAGAAGAAAAAAATTCTGCTTTTGCCCTCTAACACAATCTTCAAATGTTGTCCTTGTGTGGGCCAGTTCAAGTAAGTCACTTTCTCCATGTGTGTTTTCGTATTGTAGTCATCTTTCATTTGATCAAGTTCTAACATTCCGAAGTGCGTCACCACCTGTCTTCACCCGGTTTTCACCCGGAATCTGCTAAGACGCGCATCAGGGGGTCAGGGATGACTTCCGCCGGCCATCGATTGCCAAGAATCTCAACTGTCACCTTTGACCCAACCTCTTGTAGACCCAGAGGGAGATAGGCAAAGGCGATGGGTCGGGATAGTTGGTAGCTGAAGCAACCGGATGTGGTGTGTCCCACCACCTATAAACAGGTGTGTAAATAAAAGAGCGAAGAGTTACGATTCTCTTTCCTCATGACTGCGGATTTTAAATTTGTATACTCTGCCCATATGCAGCGCTCAATCGACAGTTTTTTTTTTTTTCTTTTGGTGGCCCAATTGGACCACTAAAGATCTTTGGATTCTAAATTTTGGTGGCCCAAAGAAGAACTATGGTGGCTTCGATATGCAACGCAACATTATAAATCAATTTTTTAATATGAGGTGCCCGATCGGGCCACAAAATTATAGCCTTTATGGAAGTTTGGTGGCCCGACATTAATTTTTTTTTTTTTTTTTTTTTTTTTGCCTGGGCCACTGGGCCACCCCTAATGTCGAGTCCTGTAATATAATGTATCATCTTTGCTTTTTGTCAATGACATACCAGCTGTAGGTGTTACACCTGTACTTTTAATGTTTTTAGTGTGAAAGTAAAATATCCACTCGTTACCGTTTAATTCTATTTACCGTGATCATACTTTTGCTACGACTTTAGACCCGTTTCCATATCCCTCATTAAGATTTATTGATTTAATCATTCCCCTGCCCCACCCTGCAATTAATTTATCTGTCTTGGGCACTATCATCACTTCAAATATTCAAAGCTTTCTGGTTTACAGGGAAAAACTTTTGTTGCCTGGGAAGAAAACCAAGCTTCTACATTACGAACGTTGTCTTTTATTCAATTTAATATGTTATGAAAAAAAAAAACTGCAGTCGTAGCACAACCATTATTCAAAATTCCCAACTTTGAAATTCTAATTATATCTTAAATCACGATTGTATTTGCATTCATAATTACTATTTTTGAAATGTCCTTTGAAGCATACTGTTACCCCATTCTGATATGAATCCATGAATTAAACCATGAAAAACGTGATAGTATGAATCATGAAAAACGAACAGAAACAACCAAAAAACACGTGAGAATAACAAGTGTAGAAGCCCTTCATGCGACATGCTACATATTCGCTTTCAGTTAAAACATCAATTACGGTCGTTTGTTCATGTGTGACAATAATGACGAACAGTCCTTACACAATTAAAAGAATCATCAAGTGTCACGACTTTCATTGACAACACAATGATCTGATCATGCGCGCGCTTTGATGCTGAGATTGTAGGCCTACCTGAGAGCGTAATATCAAACAAAATAAAATTTGTTGTTCTCGCCGTACTGTTAAAGGACTACACGCGTTGTCGGTTCTTAACGAAGGTACACCTGTATATTCTGTGGATTATGCATGCCACATTATTTACCTCTTCGTAGGTTTCTGTGGAAAATTTGAGCACATTTGACTCACTGGAACAAAAAGAGTAAAACAGACACCTGCGCCATTTGCCTCACCTTCCCTTCGTGCCACACACTCTCGTAGCCAGTGGTGTCCATGCCATCGGCATCCACCTTGAGGAGCACACAGTGCCTCTCAGGACCTCGTTGGATTATCTTCTCAACTGCGTCTCTCCCTATGAAAGGCTTTTCCAGTTTGATGTAACTGGACAGACCAGCCTCTATGGGGTTGTGATCAGTCGTCATCTATTCAAGCATAAACAGAGTTTGTGTGCAACTGAAGATATTTTACTGCCAAACGTATATACGCCCAGCAGGATTTAAAAACGTACCATAGCATCCAGCTTAGATAGATTGCATGTCTGGGTTAGATCATCTATAGAATTTCATACATGTATATGAAAATTCGTGAAAGAAATCATGCCATGTATCGCTTTTCTTGTTATATTTCAGTATATTGCTCTGTACATCCCCTCTCGACATGAATCTTAACCAACCAAGCAAATCAAAATAATGGTGAATACCTGAATCCAGGTTTAAGTAATCACCATCGTATCGTGGATTTTCATTCACTCTCTAAAGAAATTAGACCAACGATTGACTTATGTACATTTTTGTGGAAAGATGTAAGGGAAATTCTCCGGATCCCGTTGACACAGTAGAACAGAATATTTACAACTTTTAAACTTGTGTCACTTAAGTTTTCCGCCAGTAAAAATTCATAAAGAAAATATAGCTGGATATGTCGGATATGGTCACTGATGAATCGGGGCCCTGTTTCATAAAGCTGTTCATAACGTTATGCATGACTTTACAAACGACTGGAATATGAAGTGCCAATATGTGTGCCCATTTTTTTTCACGTTTTAACAAAGTATGACTGTAAGTCAATATTTCATCCACATTCATCCACACACACACAAAAAAAACCATATTTTCAACTAAAAACATGTAAGAATAATCATTATCATCTGCAAATTTCAACTTTTAGCTGTTGAAATTTACAATGATCAGGAAACTCACTTGGCTTGCCATATTTAAGTCGTTCGTAAAGTCGTGCGTAACTAATTTACAAACAGCTTTATGAAACAGGGACCAGGAGTGATTAGCCTTGAGCTAACTTTTAACTCTTGACATTATGAACTGACAAAATGTATTGGCACTCTCCTGACCTCTGACCCCCAAGCACGAAAACCCTTCTCCATTCTGAGCACATTCAAGGCGAACGTTCCGAAATCCCCAACGCCGTACTTCTCTCCCGCTCCCAGAAGAGCCTTGTAGAGCGCCCCCGTTTCGGAGCGGGAGTGGTAGAGCTCCCACCCAAGCTCGCCTGTAATAGGCAGAAAGAAGAACAGACTTGCGTATTCAGACATCAGATTATATTTTGACATTTTAAATCATAATGTGACCATTTAAATTGCCTTCACTGTGGCTATTTTTCGAACATGTTTCAGTCCCTTCTAAGTAGCATAAAAACCAAAACGAAGAAGAATGAGTCAAATGAATAATAATCCTATCACCAGAAACAATAAGCTACAACAAGAACGACAACAAAAAACGCCCGGAAGTTTGAGATTGGAAGGAGAAGGAAGCGCTGAGGTCATTTCGTTCACGTGTAAAAAAGATCTGCTTCAACTTTAAAGAGATTGCCAGCTTCGCGATCAAAGTACAGATCTCGCGAATTGGGTTACCTCTCTGTGCGATGGCTCCTTCCGTTCCCACTGATTCCCTTTCGTCACAGACAGGCTTTATGTTTAAAGACCAGCACATTGTGATCCTGACTCAAATTAAGTATGATAAGAATGCATGAGTGTCGTATATATAGCTAGCCGAGCCATAGAACAACCCTCTGTAGACCTACTCTTTGTGTAGCAGAGTGCAGACATAGTGAAGTATTAACATTATTGATAAATTTCATAAATGTCATAAATTTCAAAACATAATACATGTTCATCAAATATGTACAAACAATCGATTATTACAGTGCATAGGATCTTTACTGATAGAGGCTAAATTGCAGGCATTGCTTTGCTATACACTGATCAATAACATAAAATATGATAATCACTATAGGATATCTTATGATGCATAGAAGAAATAGAAAATATAAAAAGAGCAAAATCACAAGTTAAGTAGGTACGTACATGATGATGTACTGAAAATATACAGTAGCTCAAGTCTGTAGGCATTGCTAGGCATACCATGAATATAACTGACCTGCAAATAAGTTAGTCAGAAGTGAGAATATCACTATGCAGACAGAGAGAAGTGAAGTACCGGTATAAATCAATAGGCCTATACATTAACGTAACTGATGGAAAAAATAGTTCAGTGGTATTGCTGGGAATGATTCCGTTTATTAAGTATCATACCCCACAATATACTTCCTCATGCTTATCCAAACTGGAAAGTGCGTATATTATATAATATTACCAAAAGAAAGTAAAAGCACTGCTCAAATACCATGCAAAGATAGTATCATACAAAAAAAATAATATAGGGCTAACATTTGCACAGATCCCCTCATTCCCCTTACATACATCCGGTGTATAGGCGCCTACTCTAAAATAATATAGGCACCAACTGCCTCATTACATACAATACAATTTATTCATGATTGTAATTGGTATAGGCGTCGTTTCGTACCTAATTAGTCCGTTCTTCATGTAATGGATCTACCAGAGATTGGGATCTCGAATCTTCTCAAGGAACCAATGTAAATATTTTGTCTACAGGTGGAGACAACCATTCTCGAAAGTATGGTGAGTTTAACACGACTTTTGGGACAATGAATTGCCTTCTTCTTCCATTAAGAGATTGAAAATCTCTTGATAGTTGCAGGGCATTGTCATTATGTTCCATATTGACACGATTGATGTCTAAGTACGACAAAGAACAAACGGCCAGATTTTTACGAATTCAGAATGCAATTTTATTATGCATGCGATACTTGATGGTTGTTTCACCAATAGAATTTTGGGTTAAGTTGACATTTTTTCCCTATATCACGTTACAAAAGTGCACAATGTGTCAACATCATTACTACATAGTACTTGTGAAGTTGTACATCTAAACTGCGGGTAAGATAATGATCCTCTCTTTCTCTTACATGATCATTTATCATGTAGCTTTCAGTATTTTTATGATAGCGCTCTCCATGAACTTCGATCAAAGATTTGGGCCAACTGGAACAGCTGACAATATAGTGGTACAATCATTCGTAAATCTCTATCACCATATTTGGAAGGTACTATCTTTCGAGTGTATATTCATATTGCAAATACATCTAATGAGTACATTTTCAAGTTCCTCACACGTCCCATACCATGCTTGTCAACTTTATGAAAACGATATGACGCACACAAATACACAGACAGACAGAAAAAAAAACACACACACACAAACAAACATTGGCTGAAAGAGAGTCTGAATGTGTGTAATTTAAGTCACCTGTATAGGACGCCCTCAAAGCTCTCGTTTTGACTCCGCCGACTGTGACATTCTGGACTGTCATGAACGGGAATGCCTCCTCGCTTACGTCTGTCTCCGTAATGGAGGCAAGGATGTCCCGGGAGCTAGGCCCGGCGATACCAAGGCACCCCAGCTCGTCAGTCAAATTAACGAACTGAACGTCAAGTTGGTTTTCCCATGCCTTCTGGTCCATCCACCTAATAGGGACATAAAAACAACAGCAACAACAACATAAAAAAACACGTCATACTCTTATGGGTTTCTTCGGGAGATAGAAACTCGTATGTTGGGCCTAGATGCCTCATCTTTTGGCCATTTTCTGAAACACTCCATGTAATAACCTCCATTTTTTTGTCTCATGTCGAATGCGTTTCTCAGCTTTACCTGACCAATTTTCACAAACAGAAAGTTGAGCTGACTAGTTAATGTTAGATTCTTTTTGAAAAGAAAATCTTTGTCAGGCACACAGTGCTCTAACCAGATCTGAGATAGGGACAGTTTTCATTTATTTTTCTTGAACCAGCTGAGATAACTGCTGTAACCATGGCAGTGAAAAACGTATGAAGTGTGCTCGCATTTACGTTGACATTTATGGAACGTCCAGCATAATATATAATCATTATACATGTTTATATACATATATATATATATATATATATATATATATATATATATATATATTGGTTATATGCAATTTTTCGTTTATTTATTTATTCATTTGTTTGATTAATTGGTTTATTCATTTCATTTTCATTCTCAAAAAAGAGTGTCAGTTTTCAAAATGTATTATGTAAAACATTATTATCTTACATACATTTTCATTTTCGTCCAACATGGGAGATTGTTTATGAGCATTGATTTCCTGTATATCTATATTCTCTAAATTTGTCTAAATTTAGGAAACGAAATCCATTCTAAAGTATTCAGAGTAAGCTATAATTACAAATAGGTTACTATCTTCATTAGACGAAAAGTTATTAAAATGGATCATGATAATCATATTTATATGCTAAATGATGACTGGCGGAGAAGGGAATATACAAAATACTTCATTCAAGAGTTTGAAATGCTCGGTTAGGGACCTAAACACTCCCAAAACATAGTGTCAGAACATTTGTATGATTATATTTCTTTCAGCATAATCTGCCGCATACCCCATTGGTGGGTTGCAGATTGCTCTCCAGCACTCCTAAGTCTTGAAATGTTAGCATGCGATGTCAGCGATTTGTCAGTTGTTGTTGTCGTTGTTGGCATTTTTTATTGCATTGTGATGAAAATTGTACCTTTCGTTTGAAAATGCATACAGCCGTTTCATCGTTTGATAACGGTTGTCATAGTCTCATAAAATATTTTCCCATGGGAGAACACGAGAAATTGTTCCACAATCACATTATCACTTGTTTTGCCAATTTCTGACTGATATTGCCTTTAGAGTAACCATAATATATAGACAAACTTGATATCGTCATATCTTGTTTGTCCACCTTGTCCAAATTTTGGTAAAATGTTCATTTGCCAGCATCATTTCACATGTTTCATAATAGTGTCTAACCAGGGAGGTGGGAAGACACACCTCCCTGGTCAAACACAGCTGTCCCGCTTCAGATCTCCACTTCGCTTACAACATAAAAGTTTCTAAAATCATGGATCTAGATGTCTACAATCTTCAAAGTACGGCGTAAATTGGCCTGTATAGTTTTCATCTGTTTCAAGAAAATAAATGAAAGGCTGCACGAATTGTGTACCTTCTTATCTCACCAAACTGGATCAGAACGTGCTGGCCAGGGATCTTAATATTTACAATGTGTGTTACAACGCAGATTTTATATTCATTCATCGGGTCATATCAAGCTGATTTCCGAACTGTTGTCTCAGGAAAATTGTTTCTTTTATTAATCAACCCTTTCAGTGCCATGGACTTTGGAAAATGTGTACAATATTATGGGGTTTCCTGTGTCAATCAGCACCGTTATAGCACACAAAGGGTTAACATAATATACCAACCTTACAGTAGATAACAAATGAAACTGACTTTGGCGGATGTTTTGAGAAAACCAAATTTGAATGAGAAGGTTGACATTCTTTCCCTTTTCGGAGGGAAGAAGGGTAGTACCTGAGGTCGTGTAGTTCTGATACTGCTCCAGTAATGCAGAAAAAGTCAGCCTCCGCCACCTTCATAACTGTAATTTCTCCATACACCCTCCCATTTGGGGTCAACATGTGACCCGTGGAACAGTCTCCAACCTGTGCATGAACGTGAGAAAGTATATTATTCACTCAAGAAAAATCGAAATTATTATGTATTATTACATTCAGTATATTAAATGGATGACGGCAAAATCTAACGCATCGGAATCATATGTACAAAAAAATAATAATAAAGATTGTGTCACAACCTCCCATCGCTCATTCTCTTATCTTTCAAAAATAGCAACTAAAATAATGAACAATTAGATAAAAGCAAACAACTGAACCAAAAATATATACCTAAAGAGCACATTTCAACAAAACAATAATTCTTTAAGTCCTCCAGTGCACCGATAATTCGCCATGTTTCTTCGCAAGAAATATGTATTGAGAAGTTCGACATGGATATATGCATTAACACAGTTATTTTGAACAATTAATTCCATTAGTATATATGCATATATTTTTGTCCTAAAACACTGATTTTTCTTTGTTTCTTTCAATCTGCATCGATAACATGCGTTATCGAAAGTGAATTTGAATTTGAATTGAATAGAATTGAGTCACATAGTATGAGTTTAGAATACATGCATTACGTGCAGTAAATACATGCAGTAAATTGGATGATGAGAGGTCGGCATGTTATCCACAACATGTGAACAACACCTCGAACTCACTTTTGTTGGAACGTCGTTGGCCATGATCAGATCCAAGAGTTTGTGCGCATCTCGACCCCTAACCTCAAATTTGGCGTACGGAGTCAAGTCGATAATGCCTGCTCTCTTCGTAACAGTTTCGTACTCTCTGCCAACGGGATCATGCCAGTTTGTCCGGTAGAAGCTGGGTCTGTAGCTGGCATCATCTCCCTCAAGAGCAAACCACTGTGGTTGCTCCCATCCTGGAGAAGGAGGATGCAGGAAAGGAGAGGGAAGACGAGGAGGATAATGATGAAGAAGAGGTGGAGGAATATGAAGAGGAGAAGCAAAAGGAGTAAAAGGAACAAAAGGATGAATATGAGGTGGAGACGGACAAGAAAAGAAGAAAAAAAAAACAAGAAGAAGCGCGAATGCCCGTCGCCTTTGAATTGGAAACTTAATCATCCTTTCAGTAGGACTCCTGCTCCTTAGACCTAACAAGGAGTCCAAAGGCCTCCTTGTTACAAGAGTGCAGTTTTTGAAGTGATGCATACTACACAAAATGCATATCTACATTCGTAAATGAACAAGAACGTCTGTTATTTTATCTTGTGAGTAAAGTTAAGCTCTTATTCTACCCACCCACGATATGGTCATCACCAGACGATGAAGCTTTTTCACTTGATACAAAGTAATCAAACAGGTGATGAATGAGAAAGGACCTTTTTATCTGTGGTGTGCCTTTTTGGAAATTACCTGCACAAAAACCATACTGCGCTCCCCTCTCTTTCATCAGCTTGTGGGCACCAGAAATCCGGGCCGTTGGTCGACCACCAAAACGCTCCTCCTTCGGATATAACACCGCGTTGTTCATGCCATACGTCTCCGGGATTTTGACGCGCTGGTAATCTAGGGTACACCACTTGCCGTAGCGATCGCTGTCGGTTTCTATCAAGTCAAAGGGCGGCTCCCCATTTTTGATCCAGTCCTTAAGATAGTGGCCGATACCACCAGCATGAGTTATGCCATACCTTCCAAAGATTCAGAAGAATTCATGCACACTTGTGAATCAAAGACAAAAAGACGAGTGAACAGTTAGAGCAAGAACGTTGTGACTGTTCAAAACGGGAAATCGTCACAAAAGTACCATGTTCATGGCTCTAATTTATATTGTGCGTGAAATGTCACAACTTTCACATTCCTTCTATTATCATAGGCTTACATATACCTTTTCTTTCTTCACTCTGAAGCTATTGTATGGATATTATCAAAGTTATCACACATCTACCATAACAACGGAAGATGCACGTCCTTGGGTCCAGGATTAAAATCAAGAAATAGATCATTTTTGCCTGTAATTCAAGGTTCCAAGGGAATAACTTATAAAGTGACTCACTGTTATTATGTAAATGTAAATGTAAATCTATTCGCCCATATAGTTCGTTTGTGCGTGTGTGTGTGTGTGTGTGTGTGTGTGTAATGCGCGGGTTGCTCTTCCTCCATTATCTCTGTCGCTGACGGAATTCCGACATTTCGACGAATGAAAAAAAAATAAACATAGCAAAGAAATTAGCACGATAAGTTACCACCCTCTAGCTCTGTTCCCTTGTCCTCCTTACCCAAAGGGTGTCGCACTCCAGTAATTCCTAAGACCTAATGACGGCCCCACGAGGGGCAGGCCATCTGGCGACATCGTGAGCGGGCCGGAAACAGCACTCTGGATCTCAGCCGAGGCCAGTAGGGGAAATGTCTTCATCAGGAGCTCCAAATGCTCCTGGACGCGGTCGAAGTCGTTCTCGAAGAGCTCACGGCCGAAGCCTGGAAGGCGGAGAAATGAAAAGCCCAAAATTTGGGGTTTAATTTTTGTTCAATAGTTTAAAGGTTTAAATTGATTTTACATCATGGCCATTATAAAAGATATTAGATACTCATACTAGACTGTTCTCTCCTATAAGACCTATACAATGAGTAAATAAAATGTCTTGTGGTGTAGGCCCAACTCTACTTGGAAGTTGACTCCGGGACTTGACCCACAGACCTCACGATTGAGAGTTCGTGGGTTTAACCACTGAGCCACGATAGTTCCTCGATCATTGTGAAGTCATGCCTTACGTCACATGACAATACTCGTGCAATATAAATGTAATCCAGGTCTGTCTTAAGAGAAATGAAAACAATTACGATTTCATGGACAAAGAGTTATCAGAATTCTTAGGTATGAAAACAAATCTGTAGGAATCAGATACACTGATCTTAATTGTAATGAACGTAGGTATAATCTTTATGACATGACGCGTTGGTAAAAGATGTTTATTTATAACTATTTTGTGTGTGGGTGTGTGGGAGATTGGGTAAAGGCTCCTTAAGCATTATTAAGGCAAACCTAATCATCAAAACTTTCGCGGTTGTTAGCAATATTCAGTTTTTGTTAAAATGAAGATAATTATGTTTTTTTTTTAAACAGCAATTATTATCATCACCGTTGTTGTAGTTGTTATCATATCATTATAACTATTTTCGCTGTTCATATACAAACGTTGTTATGTATCTTTAAGAACAGGAGATTCTTGAATGGCCGATACCTTTTGGAACACCATGAACAGCCCAGTCGTATATGAGCTTCATCTTCTCCTGGCTTTCATAAACACCGAAGACGACACCGTTGCCTTCCATGCGACAGTAGCCCGATGACTCCAGATCCCTGATGACCGGAAACTCACTCTTTAAGGCTGCAACCTCGGGCATGGGGGAGGAAACCAAGTACTGGTGGTTCACCGAAATCATGGGGAGGTCCACGCCCACCATTTGAGACACCTCTTTAGCCCACAATCCTATACAAGATACGCACACAAAATATAGCGTTATACTGCTATGACATCACCGACTGCGGATCATATCGCAATGTTTTGATTGAATCGTCTCTTCCTTTAACTTTTACGATGTGTTCTTACGTTTTTGCATTCACTGAATCCGCGTGTTTTTCTAGAGTATATAACGAACTTCAATTTTGCCAATATGTACTTCATTTTCAGTACAGTTCACTTCAGATTTACTTCCAATCGTTCACAAAAAATCTTTACAAAAATCAACGTACACATTGTACAATCATTATTTTATCATTTTTTAGAAAATACACAATAAAAGTATCATGAAGTATGATAACCTATACATGCAATTTCAATTAATAATCAAAATATCAAAGTACACTTGAAAGATTGAAAAAATAGATATTAGAATTCAAAAAAAAAAAGTTGCCCACTGAAAAGCAGAGCTTGTAAGACGTGGGTCACTTGAGACATAATAATAACATACAGGAACATATCATCTGAAATCGATTCATAGGCTATTTAACAAAAAAAAAAATATCATGATAAAGAATAGTTTTTTTCATTCATTAGGACTAAAACTGTACCTGATCTTGAGCCAGCAACAAAACATCTAAGTGGGTACAATCACAGAATGCTATTTTTCTTCTCAATACCTGAAACATTGACCACTCTCTGAGCTCGAATTGTCCCCTCTCTGGTCGCTACGTCCCATGTCCCGTCTTCTCTTGCATCCAGGCCAGTAACCTCGGCCTGTGTGTAGATCTTGGCACCGTACCTCCGCGCTCCCATGGCCAGGGCTTGCGTCATTGAGTACGGGTCAAGATGACCATCATTGATGGTGTGAAGCCCTCCGAGGACCTGAAGAAAGCCACTGTCAGATTATGTATTCAGTATCGTATCAGGGCAATTACCCCCTCCCCCCCCCCCCCCCCTCCGGCTTAATACTGCTAAGTGGTAAGGTTAGAGTAACGATTAGGGTTAGGGTTAGGATTAGGTTCAGGATTAGGATTAGGATTAGGGCCACGGGAAGGGTCCGGGGTAATTGCCCAGGGGGGTAATTGCCCTAGACCCGTTTTACTTACGTTTACAATAATTACTATTTATATCAAAGCGACTTACATTCCATGGAATACCCAGCCTTTCAAGACTTAATAAAAAAACAAAGAAATGTTTTTTTTTTTTTCAAAGTACCTTCCATAAGTTTGCCTATCTCACCGGTTCACCGGATAAAAGTTGAAGAAATAGGCATACTCAATGGGTCTAGATTGAGTCTTAAAAGGCTGGGTATTCCATGGAATGTATAAGTCGCATTGATAGAAATAAATTATAATTATTGTAAACGTAAGAAAAACTACATATGAAGAGTTTGTTCGCAAAAACCGATAAGTCCATTTTTGAAGATTTTGAAGTACGGTCTCTGTCATAAAGTACAAAATAATACCTTTTAAATGATATATTGGTCACTACATATAAAGGTACATTTTTGAAGTTATGGTCAAAAGAAGCAAAAATTTTCTTATTATTCTCTTTATTTTTCTCGACCTGTAATCGCAAATATCTCCATTTGGCAAATATGGACTTATCGGTTTTTGCAAACAAACTCTTCATAATTATATACACGATATAGCAAACGGTTTAGCGCGGAGGTTGACTTTACTGCAACATCTATCCCTCGCTGTCATTTAGAGGAGGGTGGCGATTTTAAACAGTACTGTTATCAGTAACAGTTCATGATTTTAGGTATCTATTACCTTTGTTCTGATGAAAAAGAAAATCACACAGACATCAGAATCGATTACTATGACTTTTAGAGTAAAATATTAAAGGTAACAGTTATCATTCGAATCCGCCGCGAATAGGATCTCTCCCTGAATGCATCGTGTGTCAATTTTCGTGACGCGGCAAGTGCAGGCTTACTTTGATGTGTTAGCTCGTAAAAACTAGTAAAATGTATCATGATATATGCAAGTCTGTAGAAATCAGTAGTATAAGGGGGTTGAAGTTAGCAACACTCACACTCAGCCCAGTTAGTAGTGACATCTTGATGATATTTGATGTATATTTTTGATTGAAAAACATCCTTTAGTCATTTGCTGAAAGAGCTTCACTTGATTTTAGGTATTTTCAGTTTTGTCAGCATGTTGGTATGTTTGACACTCCATGTCGTACAACTTGCAAAATGAAGTCACTCTTATGACGACACTTTGCAAATAGTATACTATTTGCAATATGATGTCACAAAGCAATTTTGACATCGCGCAATGCTTCGTACCGTCACTCTGTGAACTGTGACTGTTTCCGACAAAACAATTGTGACATCACAAAGCAATTCTGACCTTGAGCACTGCTTCGTATCGTCACCCTAAGAAATGTCGGTCAGTGTAACATAGGATCACTCGACAACGCCGCATCCCCACACGACTTCTCGCCTCATAATTTCCCCCTTCTTTTCTTTCAGAATATAAAAAAAACCCACAAATGTACTTTGCCTAATTTCCAGTTTCTGGTTAAACTATAGGGCTCGGTGCATGCAGGCACCTCTGCCCATACTTTTAAACCAGAAACTCTCAAGGCAAAAGTAATTTGTGTACTTTTACACAAAGCTGAAATATTTGTTCTAAATTTATATTAGTTAATGAAAAAGAAAACATTGTCATTCAGGCGCTGCGCTCCTGAGTGAATAGTACACTTTTGGAGGCACTGAGGCCTATAGTTTTAAACAGAAACTCGAAATTAGGCAAAGTCTTATTTTGTTTTATATTTTGGATCAAAATTTAAACAAGAGAAGGGGAAAATGAAAAGTGTGAGGCGAGAAGTTGTGTGGTGGATGCGATGTTGTGAAAGGATCCTACGCTGACCCTAAGAAGCAGGGCACGATGTCGGAACTGATTCGTGATGCTACAATAAAGAATAGAGTTGTTTTGTTCTAAAAGTTACACTTCACAGAGTGACGGTACGAACCAGCGCGAGATGTCAGAATTGCTTTGTGACGTCACAATAGTTTTGTTAGAAATTTTTGCATTTCACAGAGCGATGATACGAAGCACTGCGCAGTGACGAAATTGCTTTATGACATCATTTTGCATGTAGTATACTATTTGCAAAATGTCGTCACAGAACTGACGTCATATCATTACAAACAGCATTTATGGAATGTCAAATATGCCAGCATTCTGACGTAGCTGAAAATATCTATCACGTGAAGCTCTTTCAACCAACCACATGGAGTAAAGATTTTGATCCAAAATGAAATAATTACTGAAACGTTTCATTTCATTTTATTTCGAGGCAAACAAGCATTGTCCTATAGCATAGTTTTACAGTTTATTACTTTATTCACAACTGTGAAGTGAAACAAACTCCAGGCACTGGATATAATGTTACTTTTCTAGAGAACTAATGAAGCATTACAATTGCAGTTATAATCGTGGGCCACTCATTTTCCTCAAGTTACCACAGTTTCTATTTCCAAAAGAATACAATTGTAATGTCATACAGCCAGATATACAGGTTTCTACTTACTCTGTCAATATTGACGATGGGACACAAGTCTAGGACCTCTTCTGGGGTCAAGATCGCCATGTAGGCATCGTTCCATCGCTGTCTCCCCAGCTGGTACCGCGCCTCATCCATCCGGGTCGGCGTCTGCAGAAGACGGATGCTGCCTGGCTTGTGGAACCCGATGGCCTACAAGGAATGATGATAATGATAATAATAATAATAATAATGATAATAATAACAATAATAATAATAATAATAATAATAATAATAATAATAATAATAATAATAATAATAATAATAATTATTATTATTATTATATATTATTATTATTATTATTATTATTATTATCATTATTATTATTATTATTATTATTATTATTATTATTATTATTATCATTATTATTATCATTATTATCCCGAGAAAAGTACTAGAAGTCTAAGGTTCCAGGATGGAACTTGACGTGATATTGATCTCCAAGAGATATCTTGTGAAGATGGAGACAAGAATGATAACAATTATAATAATAATAATAACAGTAATAATGATTAAAAAAAAACAGATAATGAGAGTCCCCATCGTACCACTGATGACGTCGAACAGCACTTATGGGTCAGGAGGAGCATGTAATGTATGCACAAACGTTTTAGAGCACGCGAGTTATATTTCGGAACTGAACTGAACCACATCCACCAGATTCAGTCGTGATCTTCCGACCTGATTCTTGCAGTAGATGCGAGTAAAATATAATGAGGTTATCATATTGTCTGTCAAAAGTGCTCAAAAATTTTACTTATCTAGTACACACAAATACACACACAACATGCACACACACAAGCAACTGCCTTCTGTTTCATGCAACATAGAAACAAGAAGTTTCGTTTGACATACACGTTATTACTAATGCTCGCAGCTGTAGATCTGCCTAACATTATCGATAATATGCAATATTATTGTGTTATTAAAAAAGTTGCTGTGGAGCCCTGCATAAACGCCCTCTTGATCAAACTCAGAAAAAAAAGAGGAGGAATTCTTCGAAACAACAGCGTCATGCTTTCCAATAACTTTCATAACATACTCTTGGTTTGCATAAACACCAACACAATCTCAGCTATAGTCCGACCTCTCCTATCCGGACATGTCCGGACCGATGCTCATCCGGATGGAGGGATTTAGCCAGATATAAGAGACACACGCAGCTGCCGAAGAACGATCGCCTGTACCGTACCCTGATTCAATGAAATTATGTCTGTCCATGTTCTTGCCGTGATTTGGGGGTAGTGAATGTCTGAATTCATGTCATTTAGATGAAATTTAATCATGTTGGAAATAATAATGTAATTCATGTGAGTTTGTGTAGGAATTTTGGTTGAATTTGAAATTCCCCCTTCCCCCCTAATTATTAGCTTGAAAAAAAAACAAAAAGAAGAAAAAAAAAAAAAACCCAAAAACAAGAACGCCGATATCGCATCCGGATAATAGAGAGATCCGGATAAAGGGAGGCCGGTTAGGAGAGGTCGGACTGTATATCAAATTGACAATTATTACAGTCAAAACGTTTGGTGTGGTATGTATACCTGTCCTGTCTCTTCCTCCAGCTGATCATAAATCTTCATGCTGTTGTAATGGATTTTCTTGACGTTAATCCCCGGGTGGTATAGACTGACCATGCCGGGCTGTAATGCAGTTAGATAGTAGACGGAAAGAGAGAACATTAAGGCAAGTGGGTAAGGTGGGAAGAACAGAAAGAGAGAGAGAGAGGGGGGGGGGGGGGGGAGTAGTAAAATGACTAAAATGAAAATGGCCTTTTAACACGTTAAACGCCTACCTCTCACATGCATTAAGTTCATACATAATGGTACAAGTTGTATATGAAAATGTACAAATGAATTTCCTCTCTCTCTCTCTCATTATTATTATTATTATTATTATTATTATCATTATTATTATTATTATTATTATTATTATTATTATCATCATCATCGTTGTTTTTATTATTTCATACCTTAATATTATATCTTTATTACAATGATTAATTGTAATACACAGATGTATTGGGTAATCCCATTCAAGTCATAACAAAGTCAGATAGCATCATCCCCAAATAATGGAATATTATGTTACTAAATATTTTTCAGTACAGCTTTACCGCTGCACTGAATCACCGGATATTCCGAGACACGTTTAGTTTCCACGTCAATTGCATGAGTTGTCCACAGTATGCAAGCATTGCTTTTCGGTGGACACCTCAGTTTGTTTGTTTGATAATTTTTCGTTTTCTTAGAACATGGAAAATGCAAACCGTTTGTTTAAAAACTACGTACACACCATGCTTCCAATCCGTTAATTACCTCTAATTTTCATCTCGCACTCAAGCAATGTATACTCAAAAGTATTTGTAATTCTCAAAATATAGTAAGAAAATGAATTGAATTGAATACGTATATACAGGCGATGGTCGTTGATTTTCCCACTTGAGACTGTTAATGGTTTGTATTGTTACAACTTTTTGATATTCCTAGATATGGAAAGAGTAAGATGACATGAGTTAACCAATGATACTATCTTAATGTATGGCGAACTTACAGCGTGCCAGGTTGCTCCCGCAGTAAGTTCTGTCTTTTCCAGCAGCACCACGTCCTTCATACCAGCCTTGGCCAGGTTGTACGCCACGGACGCCCCGACAGCCCCACCTCCAATAATCACAGTCTCTGCTTTGTCGTTCCATCTTCTTTTCAGATCGTCCGTTGTAGCCCTGGTCAGACTGGGGCAAAGTCAGTTGGTACAAAGAATGAGTCCATCTGCATGAAATATTTTGCAGAGTGTAACTGTTCACTCCGCTACGTGCAACCACCTCCCTCTTTGTAGTCGGAATTAGAAGTCACTTGCAAAAAGAACCTCGACAAAGCATAGATCTCTTGATTCGGCCGTTGTTTCTGGCCGGTTCCGCTGACCCTATTCTAATCATTCAAATATTAAGATTGCTTGCTAGTTAACGTGGAAACATACATCTACATACATTATGTACATTCTAAGAATATAGGTTCAAGTCATTCAAAGATAAAGATTGCTTCCTAGCTAACGTGGAAACATGCCTTTACATACATTTTATACATTCCAAGAATATAGGTTCAACTTTTCACCTTTATCCATTATTGTCACAACACTCGGAGCAACTTTATGGGTGCAACTTTTCACCTATCAGACCAGACAGGTGAATATTGCACCATCCCATTGTGACACACTGGTCTGAAAGATGCAAAGTTGCACCCGTAAAGGTGTTCACATGCAGTGTGACACTGATAAAGGTGCAAACTTGAACCTATTCTCTCAGACTGTATTTTGCTCGACAGTTGATTAGCTTTACATCATCAATCTTTGTCATGAAGACGGCGGCGATCATTACGCCAATAAACAGCGCCCTCTTGAATCCAGGGTTCGTACCACAGAACTCTACACACTGAGTTCTGTGGTTCTTACGTGTACCTATGACTTAAATTCGCATGTCAACTCTCGTAACCTGCAGTGTATCAAAGTTCAACCACAGTTATACCGTAAGACTCTTGTTTTGTCGCCATTTACTTTGCTGTATATCTTGTTTGTCTGCTCTCCGTTTGTTATCTGTCTAGACATTGTATTAATTTGCAACAAATTTCTTTTCAGAATATTGTCTGGCAGTCGGACAATTACATTGAGTTAAGTTCGTGATATCAGTCGTCACCTCCATCACCATTGCCCCAGATACTTTCCTCTTGTTCAGTTTTGTCACTTTCACCCTTTCTTTATTCAGGTGTGTTCACTCATTCCATCTCATACCGATTCTTTAGTTGAGCCCAGATAGCTCACATTCTTTAATATGTTAATTCACCCCTAACAATATCATCTCATGTTCTCCTTTACCTATTTTATTGGTTAAATTTACTGAACGAGACTGCATGCTCCACTTTATTAGAGTCCTCAATTCCCTGTATTCATATTGATTCTTGTAGATTCTTTAATGTATGTATATATTGTATATTTAAATCATGTTCACTGGAAGTTTCGGTAAGGGTAGGTAGCATCAGAATAAAATCAGATCACTACCAGACTTCTTCCTGATCAGTTCACCTTTATTTGCGTCTTTCCTAAGTTCTCCCTATATCAAGTTATCTCCCTTCTTCAAATAGACTTCAGTTACAGGGTTGAGTACATTTAAGTTTACGACATTAATTTTGACACGCTACAATACCATCAATATTTCTTCTTGTATTTTCGGAGAAATGCTTTATGGCAGCAAGGGAAGATTCACCATGGGTAGCTAAAATTTGTATATGTTTGGATCTGTAAAATATCCATCAATGTATAACTAGTACATTGTATGTGTAAGAGGATATAATAGTTTATATTGTATACATCAAGTTTGTACGTAGTTCTGTAGTCAGCTCTTGACCTAATGATCATCACCTCTCATTGAATAGCTGATATTATGAGCTCCCTTGTGGAGACATTATATTTCATAACAATGCAAATAGTGACGGAAGAATTTCATGAATTTGAATAATTACGCAGTACCCGCTGCATGTTATAAGGATTAGAACCAACACTTGCTGTCGGGCGAAAGCCCGGTGGTCTATAGTGGAGATGACGCCTGTTCGGAGATCAGGAGGTCCGAAGGTTCGAATCCTGCTCGAGTACGCACGCCCATGATTTTTTTATCATGGCTACTACTAAAACACTAATCAATTCAGTGCTTATTTACGTCGATGTAGGGCAATTTGTCAACCAGTTGCAATGCTTGGTTTGTTTAAGATTAATTACCATCGGATTTGATGTCAGTACTGTTTGGGATAAATTATTTCAATAGGGTCCTATTTCCTTTTTTTTTAAACACAACAACAACAACAACAATAACAAAAGCTGATAAACATGTGCAACTCGACACACGGGGGATGGGGGGGGGGGGGGGGAGAAGGGGGTCAACTCTCAACCCGCAGCCCCACGCTAAAAGAACGTTCCGTCCTGCGACGTATCGTATCAATATTGTCCTATATAAATGCTCTGCATATAGGCTGAATAAAGTGAACGATATTTACAGGTTTTATACCATGGGTGAAATTTTCTGGTGATTTTTTTTTTTTTTTGATAAACTTAGTTTATCCCATAGTTTATAGAATATAGGCACACACACACACACACACACACACACACACACACACACACACACACACACAAGTATCGTACTACCAATGTGTGCTCTGTGCCAAGCATTCAAAGTTTGAATGGGAGTATGAAGACTGATACAAAATGGGTATGATGATACACGACTTTAATCTCTCCGTGGATCCTGTGGGGCATACTACACCAATCTCTGAGAGTGTTGAAAAGGGCAGCCGGCGAATAGTTTGATCTGTGCTCAAGCCCCGACTATGATTGCGCATGCAACCATGCGAAATGATAAAGACAGCCTGATATGGACAGCGTGGTATAATCATAATATTGCAAAAGTCGGGGAAACTCGTGATCATGGAGGTTTATATACTATGGTTTACTAGTACAGTATTCATCGCATAATCGGGCATCTGATAAACGGGAACCACGCTTAAATGACATATGCTTCCCAGAAACATTTCCAATGCACGTTATTTTCACTGGATAATCGGGCGGGGACCTCTGATAAACGGGACAATTTTTCTTCAAGCGATCTTTGATTTTGTTGATATCTTACACAAAAAAATCTACCAAAATACCACAACAATATTTAAAAGATTCCCTATCAGTTGTCGTTTACATTGAACTTACAAAGCAAGCTTCGGACTGGTGTGTTTTGACCTCCGTCTATCCAGTACACGTACATTTCAGCTCGTTGCCCGCCTTCGCTTTTCTGTACATGTGTATATATGGCAAGCTAGATCGCTACATATTGACAACACAATATGTACAGTGCAGTGATCAAGCCGTGATGATTGAATGATTGAAGGACTTTTCATTGACGTTCCCACATCAGTTCTGGGTAATCATTTCCCATGGTTGTGGATATGTATTTATATGGAACGCCCTACGTGTCCAAGAATTCTACGAATGTTTAAGAAAGTGCTTGCTTTTAATCCACATATTTTGTGTTCGAAGAGAGGTGACAGAAGAAGAACCTGGTTGCGATTACTCTACATCATTGCGAGAATGCAGGGAGAGCTAGAGGGTCGCACCGAGGGGTAGCGTGGTTGTGTATTCATGTACATGTACAGTACGTCAGTATGCATGTGTGTGTGTGTGTGTGCACTACATGTACATGTCATATGCCGTTAGTGTATAGTGAGTGCTCATCGCGAAATTGGGCACCCCGCTTTAAAGGGGCCATGTTTGCTACTCCCAACCTGTCCCGATTATGCGATGAATACTGTAATATATATGCGCAAACAGCAATAAACTGTATACTGATCTGAGGTTTTCACTCTGTTGCAAACAACGCAAAAGGAACGTCGTTTACATGTACATCTCTGAAATCTCTCTAAAAATAGACCATGCTAAGTCTTCCCCCCTTTTTTAAACAAGACGTTGGTAGCTTGACCGAATGCTCTAAAAGTAAACAAAGTTCCCATATTATTTTCTTTTCTAAAGGCGAGTGTCCTATTATGCATCATGTCAACACCAAATGCCTAATGAAGAATCACATGACTGTTACACGTGGAATATGCAGAAATTATTACTACCTCAAGGAATGTCAAATTCACATCATTTCTTTTTCTATCAGTAATATTCCCGTCTCTGATGTAACTATGTAGGGCCTTGGCAGAGTATTTTTTTTTCTCTGAAAGTATTTTTACTACGTCCTCGACCATAAGTGACAGCTATTTATAATTCGTATAATTTCCTACTTTTCCATTCAATTGGGCTTTAGAATTAGAATGGTTTTAGTATCTTTCTTAGCAATCAGGTAAATGTCAACTGTGCGTTAAAAAAAAAAACCCACACACAAAACAAAACAAAACAAAACAAAACAAAACCCACATTTAAGTCACGCTTTATCAATGGATGGCAGTCCTTTATGGATGTAGTCTAGGCCAATACCTGTATGTTTTTACTCATACAAAGCCTTCATTTGAGAGTTTACTATGCGGTGATATTACCTCTATGCATGAACAAAAAATGCTATATAGGAACCCTACCGAAGAAAACGTATCGAAGCGTAATGTGATGTGAAATCATAAACGCATGATAAGGCGTGATGCATGATGTAAATAATATCATTATTATGATCAGCGTACCTTGACTGGGACCAATCAGAGTATAATCTGCTGTCCGTGTGAAGAATGGCTCGAGCATTTTTGCTGACTCCGCAAGTTTTCTTCGCCGCCAAATGGTGAAACATGCCCCGGTTTGAAACAATCTGTCTAGATCTAAGCAAAGCGACAAGAGGGGAAAATGATCCAAGAGGTGTCCACCTGAAGCATACTCGTTGGCAAGGAGTGAGTCTTGCCCAAGCCATGATGCTTGCAATGGCCTGTGACTAAAACAGAAAAATAACTGTAGGAGAAATCAATCTACAACTTGATAACAGCTCCTCCAATACAATCGAACCAGTGAATGAACCACAGCTACATTACATGGACTTTAACCTAATGGATAGATCATTCAAGCGCAGGTCTGTAATAATAATCAATTCTAGGTGCAGAGCTTCACGTTCACGTCCGTCTTTTTTTTCTTACATTATCTCAGCATTGCATATTACTCATGCATATACAGAATACCAGCCAGTGACTTTTTGTCTCTCAATATAAGTTATAGGTCGACTTTACTCTTTCACTCAGCTTATGGCGGGCCGCTGAAGCCATAAATATGTACAGTGTACAATAAATGCAGCCATACAGCCATCAAATGGATGCATGGATTAACCAATCAGAACGCACTTGTTTGTTTGTTTGTTTTATTTCCGTACTATAAAATCAACATATTTCATACATAAAGGTCAAGAAAAGAAAAACATACTTAGGGCAGCCCATTTTCAGTAGTGACAATGATGGTCACTCCTGGTCTTCCATGGGGCCCTGTTGCTGTTCACAAAAAATTCACACAATCAGGGACTGATAATAGAATAAAGTATAACACAAACACAAATAGAACGGTACATACATTACTACATTGTGACTACAATATTATATGCCATATTATTACATATTGTTCATAGGTTTGGAGTATATAAAAAATCAATTAGGTGGAAAGGATTTCGGTTAAATCTGTCTAAATTGAACTTAAAAACGGGTAAAGAGGAAAGTTGACGTAAATCATCAGGTATGTCATTATACGCTGCTGCAGCTCTGTATGAGAATGATCTCTTACAATATTGTCATATTAGTTTTAGGCTGTGGTGACTGTGAATCGTTTTGATTACGGAGAGAGTATGGTGATGTGTTGTACTTAAACATATCTTTCATATATTCGGGGCCATGTCATTCATAATCTTATACATGAATGATACTAGTAGCAGATGATTTTTTTTTTGTCTTTTGGTTACTGTATGCCACCATAAGCTATAAGGAACATCACTGGTAGTAATATGGGAATACGGGTTAACTTTCAAAATTAATCTCCCGGTTCTTTTTTGCATCTTCCGAAGTTGAGAAAGAGAGTT
This sequence comes from Diadema setosum, assembly GCF_964275005.1. Lineage (NCBI taxonomy): Eukaryota > Metazoa > Echinodermata > Echinoidea > Diadematoida > Diadematidae > Diadema > Diadema setosum. The sequence goes on from NC_092691.1 coordinate 22,152,011, forward strand.
ACCGTTGGCAGATTGCCATACTACATCATCGTAATCAAAATGAGGTAACACAACAGAATTATAAATCAAAATCAATTCAGTAATATTAACAAAATTGTCTCAAACGACCCATATAACTAATCATTTTCTTAACTTGTTACATAGTTGTTCGATGTGATTATCCCACAGTAACTTATCATCTGCAATAATTCCCAGATATTTAAAACTATTCACCTGAAGTAATTGTTTACCTCTATATCTAACATTCAAATACCCTTGGTTTTTCTTAAAAACATATTATTTGTACCAAATAACATACAAAGAGTTTTCTCAAACTAGATTTTTAAATTGTTGTCAGCCATCCATGTTTCCATACATAAATGAACTCTTTTTGCAAAACATTTTCCACAACTTTCGGGTTTTCATGTGAGTAATAGATGACCGTGTAATCGGCGTATAAATGGGCCCTGCAGTCAGAAAAAAAAAAAACCCGAATTGATATGATTGATAAATATACTAAATAACAACGGTCCTAACAAGGATCCTTGTGGCACTCCTCTGATTTATAATCTTTCATCCGAAAGGGTATTATTGATTGAGGTCTTTATTCTCCGGTTCAAGAGATAACTCTCGAACCACTCCAATTCTGTGCCAATAACCCCCATATTTTCAAGTTTAGATAGAAGGATCAGGTGGTCAACCATGTCGAAAGCTTTTTGCAGATCAACAAAGATGGCGCCAACGTATTCACCTTTATCAATAGAGCAGTGCCAGTCGTCCGTGACGGTAGCAAGTACAGTCTGAAATAGAACAGTCAAGTCTAGTTTCATTCAGGGCAAATACATGTACATCTGTATTTCATTCTCAGTCATGATTTGTTTGATTTCCTCATAATATTTCACAAGGCTAAATATTTTCAAATGAAATGAACAAACTTAATTCTCTTCTCAGAAAGTAAATGTTCATACCTTAGGGATGAATCTCTCTTTTCACCAGAGTTTGCAGACTTATCTAACAAATTGCTGTCTGGGACAATTTCGAGTTAAGTTCAATGAATGTTGTAATGAACATCTGTTACACTCCCATATTACGTATTGTTCATTGGGATCATTGTATCTACTCAATAAACTGTACAACCATGCTATACGCAGAGTACCTGCGCAACTGTCCAACTTCACCTTGCCCTATACAGTATACTGTAAGACAACATTGCCAGAATTGTCACAAGTATACATCCTAGAACGATTCGTTTTGTAAGTGGCGTCTAGCATATCCATCATATATTATGTTTGGTACTATTTAACCCCCTTTTCAGAATTATATCAAATTCTAAGAAAAACAAAAAAATTATGCAATCTTTGATGAATGCTTCAATCAAGGTTTCTTCGCTTTCTTTTTGTTTACATCATGATGCAGTTTCGAGTATAGTTGGTACATCATTCTTTATCATACCACACTCCAGCAATGACAGAATTGGAAGATTCCCTCATTATACCTTGGCTCCAACATCCAGCTTAAATACTGCTCATTCGTTCTTGAAATCCCTCTACTTCTCTTTTCCATGGGGTTGTTTACAATAATCTTTTCCCCTTTATTAGTACTATTTTTTCATTTCTAAATTCTGCCAATGAGTTCTCTTCAAATTTGAGTCTCTGTCTTTCTTTTTAAAACATGTCCTTATGAATTTCGTTGACGCTCCTATTTCGAGTATTTAATTGTGTCCTTCCTTACGAGTTGTAGTTCATCTGTACATCTTCTTCTCTTTTCTTTTTGTCTTTGTCTCGGTCATTTTTCTATTTCTTTTTTTTTTTGTTTCTTACATCTCTTCATTTTTACTTACGTATTCGTCACTTTACATTATCATTCTGCTCTTTACGTATCTGTACTGGAAGTGTACTTCTTCGTTGTACATTTCTAGCGTTACATCTTGCTCTCTTTCCTTATTAAAGCTGTTTTCCTTATCAATTTCTCTGCTCTTCTTTTTTTCCCTTTGTCTCATTCTGAGCTTCTCTCTGCTGGTTCGGACTGTGTCTGGACGAGTGCCCAAAGAAACTCTTTTTGAGTATCAAAGTTTACGCAAATCGCCTGTCTGGAGTTCAAATCAGTTCATGGACATGTCTGCGCAGAAGTGACCAGTACGTCCGATAGTCTGTATTTTTTTATGCTGCTTCAGATTGCCCTTCTTTGGTAACAAAAACATCAGTGACTGAACAACCACACACATGGGGTTTGTGCGCAGCCCTTCATCCGAATCATGACGTGTTGTTCGAGAGCAAGCATGACCTGAATGATGGTCCGGTTTTGCAGTCTGGAAGAAAGGCGGATAAAAACGATCGAGTCTGCCTCCCTCCTCTCTCCACCCCCCCCCCCCCCCCCCATCCTGATCAAATAGGCCTACTGCATGTCTGCCCTTTAGCTCCAATCTATTGCGCGAAGTTTTCTGTCAGTGCTAGCAAACAAACAAACAAACAAAAACGTATCGTTCAAGAAGACATGAGGGATATCCAGATCATTACTCTCTATGAGAAAAATAACCAGCGAAGCGACTGCAAAAACTACACGGTATCTCTCTCCTAATATAGTTGGCAAAGTCTATATGCATGTTACGTCCCAGTTGGCCTACAGAAACTTGTTGATCTGGGTGCAGCAATCCCGAGTCTAAATGTGGCTTCCTCTAGGTTGGGTACCAAAGATCAACGGTAGTTATGATTTACCCTTCGCCTGTTTCAGGAGAAATGCATAGCGCAGAACGTCCCCCTGCACCTCGCTTAAATCAATCTATTCCTGTTCAATCGATTTGGTTACCACCAGAGAAGCCTATTCCAGATTCCAGACCCTTCCATAAAGATAGGATGCCCGCAAAGCTGCAGAGCTTCATAAAGTACTTCCATGGAAGCAAGAAAGGAACAGTGAAGTTCCACGACAGCACCCTATTCAACATACGCAGCGGCGTCAAACAAGGCTGCGTCCTTGATTTAACTATTTAATTTGGATGTCCTTTGTCTTTCTAAGTTACTTTTGATGGGTGACACAGCTCCTGCGACAAATGCTTCGGCCTTATTTTCACCAAGGACTTAGGGTTAGGGTTGTGATAGGGTTTTAGGTTTAGTTTAATGTTAGAATCAGGATTAGAGTTAGGGCTATGTGTGTCGTTAGAATCTGTTTGGCTTTAAATAGTGTGCAGATATTTCATGGGAGCAATTGTCGCAGGAGCAGACGTCATGGAACCCTTTTGATGAATGCATTTGACTCAGCAGCAGAGGAGATCTCTCTTAAACACCACATCAGACTGCAGGCTGTTCAACCTTGCTTGCCTCACAGCCAAAACAAGAGTATGACAAGTTCTGAAGAGACTTGCTGCGGTTTACAGACGATGCTGCTGTCATGACCCATACGACAAATAGTCTGAAGGAAGACAAACGTCATCTGTATATAAACACATAAAAACATTAATACACTGTCTATTATATATATGTATATATATATATATATATATATATATATACACATATACATACAATTATATATATATTGTATATATATCAAATGCAACACACAAACAACATACAAAATGCACCCATAAAGTGAAACCGTTTCTGCCAAGGACGACAATAATACAATCTTTACCAAAGTAAATGTTTAGATCAGAAATGACTTTATTACAAAGATTTTTGAAAACCAGAGTGGTTAGTGGCTATTTCCTTTAATATACACTTATTTTCAAATGAATGCATGGATTTGTTTATTACATCTGAACGAGTTGTTTCTCATGAAATTGCACGTATAATGCAAAAAGAATTAGAACATGATTGTGACAAATACATGACAAAGGCCTAACACATACTCATATGTACTAAACTGTTCCTTAAATGAAAGCAATTACAACCTGAACATGATTCCTCATACATATCTACTCTCTAAATATCTACAATCTTACTTATATTGTTATGAAAAAAAAACCTGTTATTCAGTAACACAGTCATCTTCAAAGACTTCAGCAACAATGATTTCTACAATGTTTCTTGTTTCACTTGTGCAAGAAATAACTGTATGTAAATTCCAAGAGTAATGCATATGCAATATTCTGAATAAGTTTGCACAATCATGTCTGATTTTCTTCAGAACAATGTTGATATGAAATCCACTCTGGATCAGAGCCTCATATGCCACTTTTCTTTTTTTTTCATACAAAAAGTAAACAAAAAACTGATCGGGTTTAAATATGATAATTACTTCGGCCCTATTGCACAAAAGGTATACTGTACTGAAACCAAACTTAAACATCTTTTGGGACATTTGTTTTTCTTTTTTAGATTTTATGGACATATCCGATATATTTTACACAATACATAGTAGCAGCTGTGATAGTGCTTGGAATGGGTTATTACTTGTAGAGAACCACCCCTTCTGGAAGGCAATACCAGCCCAATTAGTGTTACACTGTAAAACTGGAAATAGATAGTTCACTTGTATTTACAATGCATTTGCTGATGCTATCTTTAAAAACAGTGGGCAAAATTTGTCCACAAGTAGTTTGTCTGGTCTAGTCACATAAATTCTGTGTTTTGCTAATGATTCTGTAATAACCTAAAAAACATCAGCGTCCCATATTTGACTCCAGCTATATGAAGCTGAAAACATAATTCACAACTGCTCTGAGCTGCCATGGCAACCATGTTGTGTTCCTGCACCAAGTGGTGGCTAAACCTTGGTGAACACATTTCATTGATCACAAACTTGCTCGTGGAATGTCAGAATCAGACACTGACCAAAAGCCGAAAGAGCAACTTGACGCGCATGATTTACCACTGAACTAAGATCACTTTAGATATTGGGGGGGGGGGGGGGGGAGAGCTTTTTGGTCAAATAAATATCAGATTGGAACAAAAAACTTTGGCATTACTGATATCACTTGAATTCAGGTCTAACCTTCTGGAAAATGAGGAACTCATCGAGGAAATTGCCTCTTCTTAGCTGTTGACGAGTGACAGAGTGGATTGTAATTTATGCCACAGTACTCAAATAATCAATTGCAATATAATACAGCACATGATCTTGTCTGCAAGTCTGTCAACTTTCACAAAAGAGTTTATGAGTCTAGGATCAAATCAGTTTTATAATTTTATCATCGTATCAGGTAAGAGCTGCAAACAACCCCATATTGAATTGGAAAAATTCCAAAGAGGTAATCAAGAAGTTAATTGCTTTGCAGCTATATCTTAAAATTGGGCAAAATAATTCCAAAATCAGAGGGATTTTTTGAAGATCTTGTCAGGCCATGAAAAGACATAACCAATTTTCAGGAAGCGTCCTGCCAAATCAGGGAAATTTGGCATCTCTGTTATGTCATTCCAATGTGTTACAGACATCAACTTGACATACTGCCCTCACAACAATCTTGTGATCGTGTCATAACTGTAAGTCATTACAGATTGTTAGCCTTTGGAACATCACTTGGCAAAGACACATAAAAGAAAGGAGAATTATCAGTATCAAACATTTCTGACTTTTCTGCATGTGCTCATTTTCATGCCCAGTTATTAGCAAATTTCTAAAGCAGATTGCATTGCGGATATCACACCACTACTGTATATCACTTTATTCTCAAATAAATACATATCTGAAGTCATAAATACATGAGGTCCATTACAGAAAACGATATTACACTTATCTCTGAACACAAAAAAAGAAAGAAAGAAAGAAAGAAAAAGCTTCAAATGCTTGGAATGCATTCCTATGTACAGCAATTTCTAAAAGTTTTTCATTGAAACCACTGGCTGTCAGGCACATAGTAATTGTGCACACCTTGAAAGAATTTGCTCTACAGCAGCATGAGACTAACTTTGAAAAGTCTTGCCTGAATTCTGATTGAAACAAAAAATCTGGGTGCATTTTCACAATCTCGGGAATGAAGAAGACATTAACATGCAAGTGTATAGATTAATTAACTTTTTCTTTTGTTATGGGGATGGAGAAAAGGGGAAATGGTTATTATGATAAATACAGTCATTTGCATGAACAAAAACAAGAATGCAATGTTGATATTACATGGAAGTACCCACCGTCCCAACAAGTGTTATGTGATTTTGCAGATACACTGAATGCTGGTATACAAGGAAAAAAGAAATCATACCATCCATAAGAAAAAAAAAAAAAACCTGCATAGAATATAGTCTTTGATACACACCCCTATATTGAATATAAATGTCATCTTTAGGTTAATTATTATTTATACAGAATATTTTTTTGCAGCATATTCTTCCAAGTTTAATCTAGAAATAACTCATCAAAAGCACTTTGGTTACCTCATCATAAATCCTATGGTGTGAACTCCTTCAAACGTGAATTGAAACTGAGTGTACTGTAGACTGTTCAGCTTGAAGAATACACATGGGTCTGTTTTATTCATTGGTCAGAAGACATGACATTATATATTAGAATTCATTCACTCTATAATTTGTACCTAAACTGTAACTGATTTCCAATCTTATTGAAACAAATATGGTCTAAATGACTCTACTTACAATCCAGCAAAGGTCATTAATCAAGTCAGAAACCCTCGCAGAATGATAATAGCATATCCCTATAGTGCAAACACAAGTTTCTGTGTCAGTAGAATTTCTGCTCCAAAAGAAAGTAATACACTATTGCATCAAGCAGTACATGTACCATCTACGTACTAGGTATGACATGATTTATATCAACATAGAAAATGAAGAGGCACAACCATTTGACAGGTTGTAAACTATTCTTGCTAGTATGGTTCTAATTACATTTCACTGCTAAACTGTTAACTTTTGTAAACAATTTCTTGTATTCTGTCTTTTAATTTCTTTCATTCACAGTGCAAAATTACAAAGTGTTATTGGAAGAAACAGTTTTATTCACACCGCATCCTCAACACACGAGAAGCTCTCCAAAAAGAATAGTATTTAATGATAATCATGAAAACAAAAGAGGTAACAAAAATGCAATATTCACTAAGTTGACAAACACATTATCATGACAACAAGCTTATGAAAACCTCACTGTGATGACAAATATGGAAACCATGTCAGTGCTGGATAAATTAGCACAAATATCTACCAAAGCATCTACCATATCTATTTCCTTCTTACAACATTCAATGCATTGTAATTCACATTATTTTCCCTGGAAAAGTAACATAGACAATGCCCTATGCACATTGCTTGCACCATGAAGCTACTTGTAAGAATGTATACCAATTAACTTGCATACAATAAAAAACAAACAAACAAACAAACACACCAAGCCAACCAACCAAAAAAAGAAAAAAAAAGTGACTTGGATAGGAATAAATAGACTGGGTAAACAGCCAAAACCGCATGAAAAAGGCACACGGAACATATCACTGTCACGCACATTCATGCACAATATCGCACTCACGCAATCTAAGTTGCTACAGGGAGTTTCTACTTTTGCATAGTTCTGCATCTTCACACCCTCTCCCCACACAAAATGCATGAAGAAATCCATGGATACATGACACAGGTCTGCATAAGACCCCAAAAATGTATGTAAAACAAAATACGCATAATTTGTACAATCACCATTTTAAGTACACAGCATCTATATGAAATGTATCAATACATGCATATTACATCCATCCCATTTTCTTCAACAAAACTGTTTTATAAAAAGAGCTGTTACTGTAACTTTTTACATTCATATGAACAAATAAATGTTAGTGTGATTCGTTCAATATATAAATTTAGAAGGTTATGACACATTTCAAAGAATTACAGATGTTTATTAATAAATATCTTCAACATGCATATTGAGGCTTAACGAATCCATTCAAATTCTTCTATGTTGCAATGCACCAGAAGCTATGCATTTGTTATTGAAGATTGTTGTTGTTGTTTTTTTTTCTGGAGATTTTGCAAAGTAGATCAATGGGACATGGCAATCACAACAATGGTATATCAAAGAGCATGACATTTTGACAACACCATCTTTTAAAAATATCTATGCAACAGGAAATATGACTCTGAATGACTATAATGTACTTAAAAGTGTCATTAGTGTCAAGAGGTTGACCTGTGGGCAATACAAGTAGCCATCATTACTGCTACTATATCAGCAACAAGTCCAACAATGATAAAATGGAATGACATGCATATGTGTAATGTCTGCAAATCTCATCTCCAGTGCACTATTCTTAAAGTGATGAGTTTTCCATTTAACATTTGTGCTTGGTTGAGTATTAAGATGAAATGTGCACATTCTTAAAGTTTCACTGACTATCAGCATTTCACTAGTGACGGTGTACTTTCATGGGGCCAAAAACATATAGAATTTACATAGTTTTGTGTGAGCATCACATTTTGTGAAGTAAGCCACAAGTCTCATGACCATCAAATATAGCATGTGTACAAATGACTGGTATCAATGCAAGGATAAGTGAATATCACTGGTTGAAGAAATTTCACCCATCTTCCTCAACCCCAGTAATTTTGCATTTAAGGCTTCTCAAATGAGTGTGTACATTGAATGCAACAACTACTATACCAAACACAGATTCTTCTGTAGAATAATATGCGGGGAAAATAAAACATCATAAGCATTGGGCAAGATAGGACTAATTTCTGTTCTAGGCAACTACCAGAGAGAGAGCGACAAAAGGTTTTACTTTTGCAGCTGCACTCACCTTTTCAAGTCAAAATGAGTCGGCCAGTCTCCATACAGGTCTTTGGAAGGATGCCCAATCAGATGCAGTTTTTATTAGTTTGCATCCAGTATCATGTCAAAAAGCTTTATCCTGGCGGTCTTCCCAAATGTCTTATTAAAGAAATAAACACATCTACCTGGTGCTTCATCAGTTTCGGTTTGCGGCAATTATCAAAAATTTTGTCAAAGAGCCTCTTGCCGATCTTGCTGATACATGTCTTCCTGAGACACAACAACAGGTTGGTGCTTACTGGCACAGGCTCAAGTTTTAATACTCTTTGTTTAGTTTCTAGAGTGTAAAGTATATGAGTATCATATCAATGTGAAGTATCATGATATCTTCTCTCAAAACTGTGAGTTTTCGGTCCCATCAAGAGTTATGATAAGGACTGCTTCACAATATTGGAAGCTTAAAACATCTCCAACAGTAAAACAACAGAAACTGCAGGAAATTTGGACTCGACTCCTCCCTTGTACTGTTAATAATTTTCCTGGAGAAACCAAATGCACAATCTACAAATACCTACTTACATCTCTACTCTGTTTGGAAACATTTTATCCCGCAGCTTTTTCATATGCTGGAGACAGTGCTTAGGGCTGAATTTTACTCAAACCATGTAACTCCCAGCTTAAAACCCACTAAAAATCAAAATTAAGTTCAAGATTCTCTGTAAAGAAGCAATATATGTCATTTGGCTGAACAATTTGATTTTTGAAGTTTGTCTTGCCAGGGAGAGTATTTTACTTTTCTACCTGCTGTCAAAATTTGGCAGCTCAAAACAAAACAAAAATTGAGATAATTAGCAGGTTTTTGTTTTTCTTTTGTTTTTTACAGGTGCTGCTTTCACTGAGAAATAGGATATAATCTCTTTGATACTTCTGTACAGCACACCTGAGTCACTATAATCTTTAAATCCTCTTTTCTCCTTTTTCTATGAAACTGCACCTCCTAAGCTCTCTCTTAGTTCAACCACTTTGAACAGGTTATGATGGTCCAATTTTTTTCAAGATATGCATCCTTTGAAAGCTTAGAGCTTACTCTTTTAAACTATTTAGAAAAGTGGACATGTATCTTGGCTATAAAGTTTTTGCAGGTTTTGAGCAGGGTGGTCACACAGCCTACAGTGGGTGTAACAGATTGGCTTACTGTCTTACTGCCTGTCACTGAGAAAAGTCTGTTGCACAGAAACTGGATCAACCAGCATTGTGCAGTGATACTATGTGGCTTCAAGATATGGATTCATAATTGGCATGTTTTCCAAAGCATGTTTATAGATATAACTCTTTTCATAACCTTTAGCCTTAAAGGGTGTGTACAGTTCTGGTCGGGGTGAGGATTTAGCTTTTAACATTTTGCGAGATATTCAGAAACCACTCTATGAGATGTCAAAGAGCATGCAATTCTAAGGGTATCAAAAGTTTATTTGATGAAAATCGGTTTTGAAATGTCTGAGATATCCAAAAACAAGGTGAAACAAAGAAATCATGATAAAGGTGGGGCATGTCGCCTTTTATTATCATCACTTTTGGGGATATCTCAGCCATATGAAAACCAATTTTCATCAAATAAACGTTGAATCCTTCTTAAAATCACATGCTCTTTCATATTTCATAAGAGGTTTCTCATCATCTCACTTAGGAATGTTAAAAACATGAATCCCCACCTCAACCACTACTGTACAGTCCCTTTAAGCCACCCATCATCCAAAGAGATATTCAGCAGTAGCACAATGTTGCTATTAAAGGAAAGGACCACCAAGAGCATACAGAAAACATAACATAATCATTTGCACTCAAAGGTCAATAATGGCATAATAAAAGCATAACATTCATCTCAAGAAATGTGCAAGGCAGGAAATGTCTTCAGCAATCAGAAAATACGAAGGATTATTGGGTGAATATGTCCACATTTCTACTATGACAAACAATGACGTGAACTTTGGCATAGTCAATGGTCTCATCATCACGTGCTGTCTGTATCAATAACATTGTGTGGAGAGGTTGGTTCTAGTCCAAAGGAGGTCTACTGTCTTGTAGAGATTGAACAAACAAATATATGACTTTTGAAACATTTGTTTAAAGTGAAAACATAATTCTCACGTGCCCTGCCAAACTGTTCAATTTAGCTCTAATGTGTACACTTTAATACGTATAAGAAATGTGAAAACGAATGCCGAGATAACACGATTACAGTTGGGTAATGATGAAATATTAGCCAAAAAGGTGTGCTGGATGTACTACAGTCTCAGAGCTTACCCAATCATGGTTGCCAGGTGAAGTTTTACATTCATTTACATTCCTTTTGATTACAATAGTGGTCCATCACACGTGAGAGTGAACTGCATGCAGCATGAATTGCATGCAGGAATAAAAGTCGGTATAACCACTTTTATTATTTCACACTTTTGATCCAAAACCACTATAAAGCAATTCAATATTCTGGCAAATTGCCCTAGCCAGACTAATTTCTTGGCTGAGCTAACCCATATGTGTATATTGCAAGCAAATTTCAAATGGTGGAAAATTAATTTTGAGTCCTGCTGAGTATTATGTTTAAGCTTTAAGTTCCTATTCAGTACAATCCTTCCTTGATTTGAAGATAGCTGCACATCGCAGTGATTGGCTGAACGATGACCTTCTTAACAGGATCCAAAGTGGCACTACTTTGCAACTGGCCAGTTAAAGCTAAAAATATGCAAGATATTAGTGGTGTGGCCAAAAAATTAGCTCCACAACGTTACAATACAGTCTTGTGCTTTAAACTTGTCCTAGATATATAGAGAGACCAATGGTCTGACCGGAAAAGTTGGCAAGAATCATTTCAATACCTCATGATGAAAGGTGCACAATGCCAGATTCCAAGTAACTGTCCAATGATTAGATTAATTGCACAAGGTGTTGGCAATAAATAACAAACACATAAAACATATCTGAACAAACAAAAACAAAACATAGCAGCAAAAACATTAGCGGCTAGAAGACAACAGCAACTTGAACTTGTAGTCTAACATTCTATTTACACCAAGCACAGTCCGTTTCTTTAGTCACGTGTAATCTTCTTAAAAGGGTCCCATCCTTAGTGTGAAATGGACAGAATCAGCAAAGATTATCCACTCTAAACCTTTTCCAAAACTCTTTGTGGGAGAGAGTTTCAGAGGTGATGCGCAGCTGGTCTGTGGTGCTTTCAGGCTCAGCATAAATGCAGAACACTGTGGAAAATGTCATATTTTTAGTCACCTTTGTGCACACAGGGTAGATTGTTGAACTGTACAGATTAGTCACCAGTCTTTCAAAACGGCTCTAGAACTAGTTCCAAGCAGCTTGAATTCTCAGCTGGTGTACGTATGGGGTATGAGTCAAGGGAGGAGGTTATAATCCATATAGCACTCTACAAAAGACACTCATTACGCAAAAATCTGAATGTTTCCAAGAGTAAAATATGATGCAAATTTTTGAAACTTAATAGATGTATTTTTTGAGTCCAAATTAGCTGTCTCAGACATTTTGTTCAACCCTTAAAAATGTTAGGGTCCCTGTGTACAGCAACTTTAAAATTGACTTCCAATCTCCGAAAACTGATCCTCAAAACATAACACATTGTAGTCCCCAAGCTCATCATTAATCTCTGTTGGGATACATCCACTTTGTGGATTCTTTAAGACAATGGCTGACTTAACCCATTAATAACTGATCTGTACGAAACCGCCTGTCAGATTACTCCCTAGACCGCACGACCGCTTTTTTAATAGATATATGCTTCACTAGTTTTATTGTTTTCATATATAATATATAATTATGTAATTTAAAGAGGTCAAAGGTCAACAAAAGTATATCAAAATTAATTCTGTGACATACAAGTCTCTTTGTAAAGTCTCAACAGGCTTTCAAATAAACATAACTTATAATACAAAAATAAACAGGCAGTGATCTATTTTGCATAATTTAGAAAGTTGTCATGTTAAATGAGAGTGATATTGCTGTACCTTCCAGGAAATAATAGGCCATTATGTAAGGAATCTTCAGTTGCTAAAGGGTGAAATAATCGAAATGGTTGATATGTTACACTCTTCTCTGATATCATCACAGTAGAGGGAATCATCCACTAGGAATTTAACCTTTAAATAGACACTTGAACATCAACGTCATGGGCAAGAATTCTAATAGCATATTTGTGCGATGGATGCTTGTTGAACTGAAAGCCATTTCTTTATACAGGTTTAGGGATAGATGTAGGCTTCTGACACATGACTATTAACCCTTCAAACTCTCAAGCACACGGCTGCTTTAGGGATGGAGCCATAAAGGACTTCAATATCTAAAGGCAGATTACCCTCTTTATTATGACGTGTGATAAATAGATAAATAATAGATGCATGAATGAGGTTTTCAAACAAACTCAAAATATACAACGTGAAATTGGCAAGGACAGGGTATATTCAGCAAAATAAATAACGGCAAGATCTTGCAAGCTTTTAAGACACCATTGATATCACAAATTTCACCACATCGTGAAGTCTAAAGCATTATTACCCTGGGATCAAACAGTTTACTCATTTAACACTCCGCATGGCCCATAATATCTATATTTCAAATACAGCTGTACAAATATGGGGGGAAAAAATCAGATGCAGCTTCACAGGAAAACTAAACATTAACGCTAAAAAGACTGGGGGGGGGGGGCCTAAAAGGCCCCCCTCGACATTTCGCGCGATTACTCAGCAACACGCAATGCTCTCGCCGCGATGCTCTATGACTTTTTTCTTTCGAGTTTCCCGCACATTTTGACACCAAATTTGTGACGCCCGGGGGTACGGTTCTGGTGAGACCGAAAATGGCTCAAAAATGTGATTTTGTGTACAAAGTCAATACAAATTGAGTTTTATCACATGGTTCATATCAATATGCTTATTTTTACTCTCAATGGCTAAAATCAATTTGTTTTAGTAGTATTATGCTTCAAAAAGGGTCTACCACAAATTTTGCTGAAAAAAAAACAACAAAAACAAAACATCGTAAAAACAAAGAAATACATAAGAAATTCATAAAACAATAAAATAAATAAGAAATTAATTTTGATACCGATTTTTTTTTTCAAGTGCATTTGCTAAGAATGCCACATAGAATATCTAGACCAAAAATGAACACTTTTGGAGCTTTATTTACTGATTTAGATCAAAAAGTCTGATTTCTTGCATAAATTATCATAATTAATCAAAATGAAATAAAAGAAGACTATTTTGTAAAATTTAAATATACGACCTTGTAGATTACATCGCAAACTACCATTGTGCAAATTTCCGCGGTGATCGCGCGATCCACGGCCGAGATCTTAAGGGGGGGCCCTTTAGGCCCCCCCCCCCCAAGTCTTTCGAGCTACCAAAATAGCCCAGTCTTTTTAGGGTTAATCATGTTCAAGATATGTGTCTGTTTCAATTGTTGCAGGTGACTACTTGCTTCTACTGCACCACCAAAACAAAAAACAAAAAACAAAAAAAAACGAAAAAAACAAACAAACAAACATAAAAGGCATGTATGCTATGTCACTGTGCAATATCATAATTACAGTCACCTGAAACATTACTAGAAATTACACACCAGTACCGAAGTTGATTCAGGCATCCAAAATGTAGCGATACACATAGAGAATGACCTATGTGCAAGCATTCAAAAACAGATTCACTATGGTTGAAGTGTTAATTTCTGTACACGTTGCTCCATTTACCCAAAATAAAAAGAAAAAAGTCAATCCCCATGTTAGCACAACATCGGAAATGGACACAGAAAGCTGGGGAGCTCTTTCTCTTTCGATGAACCTGCACCTGCTTACTCCAGCAAGATAAGAAGTTCGTTATCCCTCCACAGACAAATTACAACTCAGTGTACCAATAGTTCAGTTGATGACATCGGGCACAAGCAAAGACCTCTGGTTCACAGTTCTGAAACAGGAAAGATCAGTCATATCAATCAATCAATCAATCAATCATTTTCTCAATGACTCATATCAAATGGACTTAATGTCGGAGTGAAGAGAGCAAATCTTGTTGTGGAGGAAGCAACAAGCCGCAGCTGAATATATACAGACATACATCTTATCCTGCTTCTTTAAGTCTCATTTACATTTACATATCTCACACATATTTTGGAGCATATCAAATGCTCATAAAACAGAAAATGCGTAAACCTTACTGGCTTATATCAAACAGAATATGCAATTATAGGCTTTTTGCCAATATTTTGAATCGATTGTTAGTGTTGTTAAAAAAAACCTATATTTCTCTGCACAAAAACAAAGGGAACAAGTATAATATATATATATATATATATATATATATATATATATATATATATATATATATATATATATATATATATATATATATATATATATATATATATATATATATATATATATGTATATATATATATATAATATAATGATGCATATATGCATATATATGCAACTTTAAACTTTCTGACACATGCAAAAGTCTGATATTCTTTTATTCCACATTGTAGATTATTATCATCATCATTATCAATATTTTTATCAGTATTATCATTAACATTATCATCATTATTTATCAATTCATCCACTGATCTACACTTGTATTTATCTTTACAATATGATCTATTCATACATTGTAATTTATATATATATATATATATATAGTTTTTTCTCTGCCTATCAGATGTGTGAATTGGGTTAAAAGTGAAGTTGCTGCAAACCTTGCTCTTGATGTTCTCTACTTCAAGATGCTTGTGAAGACGGTAGCGCTCTTGTAGGGATCCCTTTGTGATGCAATCTAGGAAGTAACAGAAAAGTTTCAATCATCAGTTAAAGGCTGACTTGACTTTCACTACTCTGATCAAGCTGATTTCCTTGGTACATAAAAAGTCTGCATCCTGATAAAAAAGAAAAGTGTGAATGTGTGTGTGTGTGGGGGGGGGGGGGGGGGGGAAAGCTTAGAATGTATTTAAAAAAAAGTGCCCGAGATATGTTGCCTGATATGGATGGGAAGTTTATTGAGAGAGAAAGATGTGCCAATATATCATTTTTTTTTTTACTACAAATCTGTGCTTGCAGATGCTTTAGCTGGTAAAATAAATGCTTTTAATCGTGTCACATGAAGTCAGCTGCTATGGCATGGCTTTTTAACATTTAATTGTAATCCAATTTTATTTAATTTTCATACAAGCATTACTTCATATATTTGTGGCATTATGGTATCTGCTAACCTGACAACTCCAAAATACAAGAAACATGAAATAAAATATCACTATATTATGTAAATCAATGTAAATGCTTCACACATAATAATTGCAGATTCAAAATAGATAGAGTAAAATGTGCAGACTGTTCAAAGATGACCTTTAGTATTGATCATCAAACATTCTGTCATATGAATCTTATGAAAGAGTCATTAAATGTGTAAACGGATAAAACAGTTATTGCAGATGAAGAATTATATTATAACACATTGAGGTCGTACCATTTTCTTGATGCCAGGCAAATTGCCAAATTAAAAGAAAGAAGAAAAGAAAAAATCATCTGTATAGAATCATCTCAGCACTAAATGTTCCCATTACATACTATTGAGCATCATGAACCCGTTGAGGACGATTTGATTTTGCTACAACACGCATTTCCCACAGACGCTTGCGCGAGTATACTCGGGACTCGTCCTCAACGGGTTAACGCAAGTCATATTTTCCCATATCTTTTACAGCATGTGCCATTATTTCTGCAAAACTTGTTTCTTTTTCCTTGTTTTTCCATTGAAGAATGTCAGCTTACAAATGGTTTCACCATGTCAGCATGTGAATGCACACAAACATTGAACTCTTAAATTTGCCTATTACTACAAGTGCATTGGCATCAGCACATTTCTCACAGAAAACAAAATGCATCCTTGATACAGCGTGCATAAATTGGAATGGGAGGAAAGTATATTCATTTCCACTGTCATGGAAATGTTGTACAGTATATATATAAGCGTGTACGAAGAGTTAGATCGGAAAAATGTGAATCACTATTTTCAAACAATTTGAAGTAAGTCAATCATCAAATAGAGCTAAAATAAATCCTTTCCAATGATATCTCACTTGATACATGACAAGGAATATTCTTCAAGTTACAGTGTATGATATCAACTATCCCATATATTCTTCTTTTTTATTTTTATCATTTTTTGGCAGTTTTTATTGTAATCATATCAAACTTACAAGTATGTAGTTAACTCATTTTGTGATCACACTCTTCATGTAATTATTGTGGTCAAGTGGTGGCTGGTATTGACTTGAGGTAAATCCCCCACATAAAATCCAAGAATGTTGGCATGTGCTGTTAAAGAAAGCCATAAAAAACAGCAATCAAAATGACAGTCTCATTCACTCATCTGTTCTGTAAATAAATCCTCTTGAGTTCACAATATGTATCAAGCCAATGCTGAAAAATACGCAGCACTGTGACCTTGAATGAGGTTTTGCTGCACCATTCGAGCAAACAATATGTACACTGTGAAACTTGATGGAAACAGATACAAGAGTATCTCTCTTTCTCTCTCTCTCTCTGTCCCATCCCCAACCCCTACCCCTCCCCCCCCCCCCCCCCACACACATAGTCACTGCCTGTAGAAGAGCACGCAGAGGGAAGGTCTAAGATGTAAGTGGGGTATGTGACTCCCTACCACTCACACTGATACAAATGTATGAGCAGAAGGTGTGAGTGCTCAATGTTACTGCCAGCACAATGCCACCCAACATGTCCTACTGCCAAACTGCAAATGTTTAGATTGTGCAATAGGCAGAATGTACTTCAGACTGGTAACAAAATTATCATTATTGAATAGAAGAAAAAAAAATACAACTAAACATTTAATGGTTGCCTACAGACTTAAAGGGATGGTATAGTTATAGTTGAGATGGGGATTCAGATTTTAATTTTTTTGCAAGATAATTACTAACCAAATATATGAAACATTAAAGAGCATACAATTCTAAGAGGAATTCAAAATTTATTTGATGAAAATCGGTTTAAAGGTGGGTGGGACCCACTTTTTATTAGGACCATTTTGGTTTTCATAATTTGCTTTTTGTATCTCGACCATTTCAAAACCGATTTTCTTCAAATGCATTGTGAATACCTCTTCAGAGTTGTATGCTCTTTGATATTTCATGTAAGTGGTTTGTAATCATCTTGCAAAAAGATGAGAACCTGAATCTCTATCTCAACCAAACCTATACCATCCCTTTAATTCAGCCAAGGTACAGCCCAATTAATATTTTAAAAAAAATTGTCAATTGAATTCCAAATGAACTTCAATTGGTGTTTCTACTAAAGTGGTACATGGAAATTTTGAAAAAAAAAAGAAGATAGGTTTGAAAAATCTGCAAAATGTGAATCTTACTGAGTATGACTGTCATTTCTCCAATGCTAGCCAATGTCCAAGCCATTGAGCACTTTGAAATTTCAAGAATGAATACATTTTAACACATGCAAAAAAATTAAAATTTGTGTATACTGGCATGTACACAATATTCAATTCATCGATAAAAAAGAACACACACAAAAAAAAACAAACAAGTTATGACATAACATTTAACATCATGACCATAAAACTCAATATATGCTTTTAGATATACATGTGAATGTGTGTACACAATATAGTAGAATGCACCCTGTATGTCTTTCATTCATATTTGTGCTATATCAAAGTCAAAGCCTTCAGCAGGCAGATAACCAAAAGTCAATCTTTTTGAGTGATGGGATCAAACAGTCACACTCACTTCTAATCGCAATGGGTGTGGTCGCCTCGATGGTCTGGCTGCGGCCACTGACATCCATCGTTGCCCGGCACGTGAAGTTGGTGCTGCTCTTCGCAATCACGGTATGGACAGTGATCAGGCTAAGCTTGTCAGTGGGCGTGTTGAAGAGCGTATCCCGCGTGATGAGGTGTCCCATGTTGTTGATGGGTTCATTGCCGTCCCTCGTCCATTCCAGGTTGACCTCCCCCGGGGAGCAGAGTGGGCCCACCTGGGCGTGGCAGTACAGCAGGACATGGTTATTCTCGCAGGCTGTGATCGTCTCGCTCGGGCTGATGCTGACGTGGACTGAATAGACAAAAAAACAAACAAAAAATAGAAAAGGGGCAAAAAATAAGAAAAGAAAGATTAGATGGGGTGGATCAAAGCAATCAGAGCATCTACATCTTACCAACTAGCTGATCATATACATAATTGATGAATACACATATTTTCCATCAAGCAATAATTTAATATCACTTTTATCTGGAAAATCTTTAGAAATATTAATCTTTGCTTTTGACAGTTTTATGTCTCAATTTTTAGATAGCTGAAACCTCTTTTCTTCAATGAACTACACTGAAAGGAATAAAGAGATGTAGATAATAGGTGGATGGCTTAATGAAAACAAAGAAGAAGCGATGCAATTCATGAATGTGTACACATATGTACTGATAGAAATTATCTCAAAGATTATCCCAAAGCTACCATAAAATGTATACATACAGTGTATATGCGAGTACCACATAACAAAATGCCAGGCACAACACTGCTTGTTGATGTTGTTGCATTTCAAAAGAAACAACTAGGGATATCTTTTCATGAAGAGGAATTAATTGAAAAATTAACTGTAGATTTTGCAGATATGCAGACAGTTCAAAAAGGGTCAACAGAGAATTGTGGAGACCATGCACATTATATCGGCATGCTTATTTTCCCAGTTAAATACTATAGTATCATTTTGTTGATATGATTTCACACACCTTATTGGCAATAAACTTGCTATTTTTTAATATAAAGATATCATGTGCATCATCACAATGAAAAGAAAAATTATTTCATAATGTCATGACAGAAATCCAACACTGTACCATG
The DNA here is from genome assembly GCF_964275005.1 of Diadema setosum. Taxonomy (NCBI): domain Eukaryota; kingdom Metazoa; phylum Echinodermata; class Echinoidea; order Diadematoida; family Diadematidae; genus Diadema; species Diadema setosum. The sequence continues at coordinate 22,171,577 of NC_092691.1, forward strand.
TTTAGCCTGCAGCTACTCCCTATTAGAATATTCATTAATATGCAGCTTCTCACCAGGCAGGAATTTTCAATATTCAGCTTTTATGAGGTGGCCGCAACGATACACCTGCATTCACTAATTCTATATTCTTTAGCCTGCAGCAGTGGCCACTCATTTGATATTTGAGATACCACGGTCCAACACGATTTACCCCATTGCCTACCAGAAGCTGGTAGGTTCCCTGAAACCTCTTATTAGGAATATCAGAATCTCATTGGGAATGGGGTAATGCCATCACACTACTCACCATCTGAAGGGTTTGAAGCACACGACGTCTCACTGTGGGAAATAAAAGCAGTGATGTGAAATACATGAGATTCACAAATTGTATGCCTCCTTCTTTGGGCAACAAAATGTTGAGTATTTTCTCCATAGGATGTAATCACACATGAGGACATTTACTCTATTCGTGTCCATAAGAAAACTACTGAATGCCACTTTTCTGCGAGTTTATAGTATGATAGTCAATAGTTTCATTCTTCTCTTCATTGTTACTCAATTTTAAGAGTGACAAAGAAAGAAATCCAATTAGTGTTCATTTGTGACCTATCACAATTAAAACCCAAAGAAAATCATAGATATAAATGCCGAGAAATCTGCAAATCAAGGTAGAACTAATGAAAAACTATAAATTACCATATTTCTTTAAAACTTGAAAATTTTACACATTAACTATTGTACGATCAGTCCACCTATCAAAGTACTGTGTTGATTGAAAAATTCGAACTTTTTGGTTTCATAAAGCATGTCACTGCAGTGTTTTAAATTGACCTGCTGTATTTCAATGCTCAGTATCTAGCATGCATGACTGCCACTGAACTTCAAACTGATTTTCTTCAAGCTTTTTCAAAGCCAAATTCTGAGTGATGGAAATAGAACTTGTACAAAATGTTATACATTATGTACATCAAAGAAGAAGGTCTGAAAAACTTTATTATAATACCAGAGTGATGAAACTCAATGTCTGACAACTTCATCACATGCTTGCAATGGCAGCTCACACCTATAAAGATTTCTTGCACTGCATACATATGCGTGTCTTAACATGCTTGCAGTGTATGATTACAATTTTGCCTATGTCAACATTCAACAAAACAACAGCAACAGAGATATGGAAACATAATGGAAGTGTGAACAAATATTTCAACACCATTCATGAGAAACACATATTTCACATGACATCAATCTCACCCTTTACTACTTTTTCTTCAAATTCATAGCAGAAACAAGGAAAAGGGAATCAATGAATGTGTCAAAATGTGGTAATATTTCCTCCTTGCTAACCCATTCTTCTTGCAGCAGTTGCCTTCCCAGTGGCAGTAGCCACGGAGATACTCGTCACACATCTGACGGCAAACCGTGGCACAGTTCTGCAGGGGGATGTTGAAGATCTTGTTGTCAGAGACGGCTAACAAGTGACGATCAGACCCCGCCCCCGACAGCTCCAGACCGACTAGGGGTCTCTTGTCATCCTAATCAAAGAAACAAACCGAAATGAATACAGAAAAATATGCATAGATGCATGTACAATACATAATCCATTTCTTTATCATTTGATCCACTGTTCTACTTGAAACAAATTTTCCAATTTGAGAGATTTAAGTACTTTAATTCCTAAAAGGCATTGTCAATTCAAGATTCAGTTATAACACTGTAATATAAATTACATAGGAATGACACATGGTTCTAATGATGAAAAATTGTTTTACTTTTTAAATATCAACAATGAACACTCATAAACTATGACAAACAGACACAGCACCAAACCATAGAAATGAGATGGCTTATGAGACTCAGTTGGTTAAGGTCAAGTAAAAAAAAAAGAAAAAAAAAGAAAAAAAGAAAAAAAGAGAGAAAGCACTTTCTTATCCTCATGCACATCATTTTTGGAAGCAGTTTATTTTCTTTTAATACTATTATCAAACTATATTTCAAAAGGCCGATGAAAATTTTGCCGAATGTAATGCCCCATTTCTATACATAATACTTTATTATAGCAGTGGAATCTCCTCAAGTGATATGTTAACTTAAAAAAAAAACAGTGACAACATATAAATGCCCCCTTTTTTTTTGTATGTGTGTTTAACATGAACAATACCAACTTGTACTTACAGTGACAAATATCTCAAATGCTTTGAACTCTGTTCCATCCTGATATGCTTTGAGTATGCTGCCAGTGGCTATGGAGTGAACAATGGCAATTAAAAAAAAAATCAACATAAAAACATATTATTCATAATTTACATAATTCACTGAATGACATTAGTAATACCTGTCACAAAGTTATTGCATGATCTGTCCTTCTTGCTCACAAAAGAAGAGAAGAAAATGTTGCAATATTTCCCATTAAATTTGCACTACAGATGAAGAATCCTGTGCCAAGTGGTGTAATGATAGAACAGATGCACTGCATTCAAAGTAGATATACCGGTCCTCTTATTTCACTTTCACCACGCAGACTTTCTCTTAACATCAAAAAAGCACAATATAAATCCATCAATCCATCTGAAAAGAGTCTTGAGGGTGTGTCTGCTTATTTCCAATACCAAACAAACATGAGCAGGAAGAATGAATGAGCCACTCCGCACTTTTATTCGCTTCGTCATGAAATCACATGAAAAAATCACATGGAAGTGTGCTCCTTGGGTTATTAATGAGCTATCAAAGGTAGGGAATCCCATTTGCATGCCTCAAATGAAGCTGTATAAATACAGTGGTATGTTGAAGAGAGTATCATTTTAGAAACTCCCATAAAGTATTGAAAGTGGAAGGTAACATTTAGTACATTTTTATTGACCGTTAGATTTTGAATTGAATTTTTTTCGGGGCTCACCGTAAATTCCAGTACATTACTAGGCTACCTTTGCAGACCCATGCACTGCATGTGTGTCCATCATGTATATTTTGTGAAGAAAGTTCATCAAAACTTACAAACATTTCTATATACATTCTTGCCACACACTCTATATGTTATTACATCAGCTCTTATACTTTTAGATTTGTGTTTATAGATAAAAAATACAGAAGACTGCAACAAAAAGGCTTAAGTGTGGCTGACACACAGAACTACCGAGTAGTTGAGTTTTGTGCATTATTCAAATTGTAGATAACTGTTGACTTCCAAATTTCTCAGCAGTGGCCTAAACAGTCCCCTGAGGTTCATATTTAATGTTTTGCTGCATTTTGGGAGGTCTGTAAAAGGTATCCCCTACCTTTAAACGAAAGAAGAACAGTGCTGCATTGACATATTTGACATCAACGGCATAAGTTACGTTCAGAAGTGGATGCTACATTGATGCATTTTGACTGACAGAAATTACATATTTAGTTAGCAAGGTATGGTGTGAATAAAGAACACACTTGCAGCGATGTACGAGATAAAAGGTGTGATTTGCAAACTGACAGGTGCAGGTGTCCAGAATGAGAAAATCCATGTTGCAGTATGAAACTCTTAAACTGTTGGAATCCCCCCTTTCCCTCTTCATGTACATCATTTTGAAATGATGATACAAACTGGAAGAATTAGGTATTACACGAAATCCCCCGACACCTCTGTATCTACCACAAACAAACTTAAACCTAAGGTCACCAAATGTATATTGATATTCATAGCATTAACTTGTATAGAGGGAGGTTGTGCCCATTGGAACAAATTTAGCTCTTACCACCCCAGGGATGGTAAGGATGTCAAATTTGGTAAAATCTGTTGGGACGTTCGAAATGTAAAAACTGCATGTGTGAAGGGTGACACACGACAGACGATGTATGACGGATGCTGGACTACATGTATGAATGATCACAATAGCTCACTTCAGCCATTAGCTCATGTGAGCTGAAAGGCTATCACAAACATTATGAAAAATCTGGCCAGTAAAAAAGAGTTTGATTTGATGTTTAGTTGCAGTTAATGATGCTGGAGATATGTTGTGCAAACACAACAGATTAGTTCAAACACCATAGTGGCATGCTTTAGAAAAAAAGACACAATGAAAGTGGTTTCTATTTCAACATATTCTTTGACTTGGAAATTCTGCTTTGAGAAAGTGGAGATACCAATTTCAGAAGTTCCAAACAACCATCAAATTTCTTGTTGTTGCAAAGCCACTTCATTATTGCAGCTTACACGGCATTAATGTATGGTGTAATGGATCATATTATTCATGTGTGTCCTCATTTCGTGCTGAAAATGGGAGAAATGATTTGATACGAATCCATACCTGTTGCAATGTAGAAGATATCAAGGTCTGGGGTGAAATCAATGATGATCGCTGAGAATCGGAGCTGACTTGCAGTGAGAATCGGTCGGTGCACCTGGCCAGGGAGACTGTCGTAAATGTTGACATTCGTAATGGCCTGATTCATGAGAGGGAACTGCTCAAAAAAGCTCTTTCTTCGGGAGGGGTTGGAGCACTGTGGAAAAGGAGCAAAGAAACATACTTGGTGAAAGACAATAGTCATGATATTTACATGATTCAAGATTCAAATTTATTTCACTTCCATCAAATAAACAAAGAAATTATGTGTTTATGCTATGACATACAAGTACATGTTTATGCTATGATCAATGATAGGCAAATTAGCGAACAGCTACAAGTTACATTCACATGGCACTTATCATCATTAATAAGAGGATTCGTTGTTAGTGGACAACCTGCCTGATCATGATCAGTGATGGGCAAATTAGCTAATAACTACAAGTTACATTCACATGGCGCTAATGCCCCAGTCACATATAAACACGGATGTTCAAGGATCTACACGGTGATTCGGGGAAATCCGGGGACGTCCGGGGAGATCCGGGGAGATCCGGGATTTTGGTATGACTGTACACACGGCATCTACACGGCAGCCACATGGACCACCCCGGATTGCTCTGCCAACACGGCCATCCCCGGATGACGCCGGACGTTTTTGACCTCCAAAAGTTGCCGTGTTGGCCTCCCGGCATCAACACGGATCTCTCCCCGGATCAGATCTGGGGTGGTCTGGGGTGATCCGGAATGTCTATGTGACTGGGGCATTATCATCAACAGCAGGATTTGTAGTTTGGGGGCAACCTGCCTCACTGATAAATAATGAGCATTTGTAGAATTACTTCAGTGCTCACATGGTGTCAAGCGGGATCACAACCTTGTTGTTTTCAAACTGCATTCACTTAGAATGCTACCTACGGTGGGGGGGGGGGTTACCTTATCATTACTCTGCGCATGTGCTATGAAATCACTATATTTCTTGGGGTTGGGAGCATTGCAATGGCATTAAAAAGGGGACCTCTCATATGTGGATTCAATGAATGCAAAAAAGATTTTGTCATTCACATCAGTTAAATTTAAGGCAAATATGATGATCTGTTCAAAAGCTTTACATTTATATAGTTTTGGTAAATCTCTATTCTGCCATCACTTTTTAAGAAAACTGCAGCAATTTGTGATGTACAGGCAACAGCCTAAAGAAAATATAAAGAGAATTCCCCAAAATGTAATTCTTTAGGAAGAGTATGCATTCCCTCGATTTCTTACTGACATAACTATGAATGGTAATATTATCCCCCAGGCCTTCTACAAGTGCTAAGTCCAGTGCTCTTTCATTGACAAGTCTATATGAGAGAGATGAGTAAACAAAATTTGATGATGTTAGTTCTTCTTGAATGTCCTTGGTACAATGAATGTGAAGTACCCCAAGGATTGTGATACTGGGTCCATTACTGTTTTCTTGATATAATTTAATGTTACACCCATATACTCATAATTTACTGTTTAAGGGATTCTTTTATTATGTCCTAATTATGGATGGTAGTGCCCTCGTTAAAACCAATGAGAGCATATTGTTCCCAATGTTCTCCATGGCACGACCAATATGCACTTGAAGCAGCTGCATTCCTTGGCTCCTCTGTAATAATTTTTTTTTTTTGGGAGTATTTTAGAAACTAAATTTATTGTCTTCATGGCCAATTAAAACAGCATCTTGACGTTTAGATATTCTTTTATTATGTCCTAATTATGGACGGTAGTGCCCTCGTTAAAGGTAGGGAATCCCATTTGCATGCCTTAAATGAAGAGTTGTATAAACACAGTGGTATGTTGAAGAGAGTATCATTTTAGAAACTCCCATAAAGTATTGAAAGTGGAAGGTAACATTTAGTACATTTTTATTGACCGTTAGATTTTGAATTGAATTTTTTTCGGGGCTCACCGTAAATTCCAGTACATTACTAGGCTACCTTTGCAGACCCATGCACTGCATGTGTGTCCATCATGTATGTTTTGTGAATAAAGTTCATCAAAACTTACAAACATTTCTATATACATTCTTGCCACACACTCTATATGTTATTACATCAGCTCTTATACTTTTAGATTTGTGTTTATAGATAAAAAATACAGAAGACTGCAACAAAAAGGCTTAAGTGTGGCTGACACACAGAACTACTGAGTAGTTGAGTTTTGTGCATTATTCAAATTGTAGATAACTGTTGACTTCCAAGTTTCTAAGCAGTGGCCTAAACAAGTCCACTGAGGTTCATATTTAATGTTTTGCTGCATTTTAGTAGTTCTGTAAAAGGTATACCCTACCTTTAAAACCAGTGAGAGCATATTGTTCCCAATGTAAAGATAGTATAAGGAGGAAGTAAATTTTGATCTAGAACTGCACCATTGTTAGCTACCAAGGTGCAGTTCTAGATCAAAATTTACTTCCCCCTTATACTATCTTTTTGTTCTGTACAATACAGTAATTAACACATGGTGAAACCATCTATGGGTCATAAGCCCTTGAAAGTGCTTTAGCTTTATTGTCATCAAAAACATGCCATCCACATGATATGATTGAAATATGACTACTTTGCTCAAAAACTTTCAGTTCGGAAACATTTTTAACATTTTTATCAATTTCAATTTATTTTAATGCACCATTTGTTTTCACAATCACTTCCTCGAAAATCTGATGCAAATGTTAACCCCCAATTGTCACATACACACATGTACATGTTCCCTCTTCCTTTTCCGTTATATTTGATATGAATGCGTTTATTACCTTAACCTATTTTGGACGAAAGCATAATACTTGACATTCTAGATGATTTACACAATGTCTCATCTATTAGTTTCTCCATGTTAGATGCGAATGTTTACCCTAAACTTTGTATACATAAAAGTACACTGTATAATAACACAAACTCTAAGTTAATGTTTCCAATTCTGAAATGTCTCGTCTACTTTCAATTTTCATTCACAGATTAATTTGATACATGCACCAAAGTTTCTGGAATTCACTTCCTTTGTTTTTGTTAAATATCCAATTCAACAACTCCAACAAATCCAGATATAATAAAATCATCCACAAACATAATGCCTCCGGCACCCTTTGGGCGGAGGCATAATAAAATATTCTTGTATCAGTTTAAACACTTTATCATCATTATGACAGCAGTACATTTTTATAATACTTCTTAACAGCACTAAAGCAAGTAATCTGTGAAGCCCTAAAGCATTTGTATTCTTGGTGTAGTGTTTTCCACTATGTACTACAGTAAACAGTTGATAACCAACCAAACGCTCACCCTTTGCACCATCCACTATATACCTATGCTGATTGATTATCATGTTTTCTAATTCGCAGCTATTGATGCTTGATTATTCATTTTCTTCCTTTTAATCATAATCTCTGAAACGAAATGATAAAACGATGATGAAACCTTTTATTTAGAAAAAAAAAAAGAAGAAATGGTCAAGAAAATTAAATGTCTGTGATTGCCTGGCAATTGTCTGGATTTAGCAATCATTTAGACATTTATGATGGTAAGTGGTGGCAATTTAGCAAAAAAAAAAAAAAAAAAGGAATATGACTTGAAAAGGTGACTTCCCGTCTCCATTATGGGAGGGGGGGGGGGGGGGGGAAGGTACTGTATCATTGATCTGTGCATGTGCTGACCACCTATATGACCTACTGTAAAAGTGGATATTTTCGCGTGACTAATTTTTCCCGCTAGGCTGGGTCAGAAGAGTTTCGCGTGTTTTTAATTCCGCGGAATCAAGACATCACGCACAGGAACGTGTGGCAAGCAAAAATATTCGCGTGTTTTTATTTTCGCGCTAGTTTCTGGTTGCGCGAAATGCGCGAAAATTTCAACACCGCGAAAATTTCCACTTTTACAGTATATAGATACCAATGTGCGATTGGTCAGAATGCTGTCACGTGACCATGGTCACATTGATGAGAAGCGTTATATTTTCATGACATGACGTAAATTACGTGCAACCATGTAATATAACAGAGACTATGTTAAACAAATGGCGTTATGTCTGGAGGGGTGACATAATAAAAAACCAATTGTTATAATGCGCGCCACAGAGATGCTTCCCACCAATTTGGACACACATGCAATTGTGACCAATTTTATGTACCACAGTAGTACAGCACACAAGCGGTATGAGCGTCACACATGCACAGCACTATGCGCTACATACAAGCGAGAACTGCTAAATTGCAGCAGATTTGTTTTTGTTAAACTGTTGTAACTGGTATGGCAGCTTTGATGAGCAGCTGCGCTTCACTTGAGAAAGAAAGAACTGAAGAATGTGCTGGAAGCTGTAGAGTCTACTACTCCAGTTAATGTTAGATAGTCCTGACAGGGCCGGAGGCCAAAGGATTTACCATTACATTACCAGCACCTGAACTGAGTAAGTTTCTTTAATAGATACATTGATAGTTCTATGCTACGTACTAGCGCAGGACCTGGATCAGGGCCAGGTCCGTAGTCTACAGCTCTTGTACAAGTGACTGCAGACAGAAGAGATTAGGCCCTACATTATCAGAAAGTTCACATTCTCATACATCACCACAAACAAATGTTATCTCAACAAGCTTGCTTTAGACCAAAAGCAGCTGTTGTAGACCCCCTTTAAGTTAGTCTTCTAAAATTTTTACTACTGTCATTACAAAATCTAGCTCTACTGCTACAAAACTAGGCCCTATACGTACGATTGTCAAACAAGGAAAAGTAGAAATTACGCGGTGCGTAATACACTTGTATGTGTCCCCGCCGGAAGTAGCATTTTGTAGCAAATGTACAATACAGGTCAAAAATCAAGGTCAAAGGTCAAAGAAGTCAAAGGTCAAAATTCTGTGTAGAAGTTCTGAAGCCCTCACCTAGTGCCATCACATAAAGCAAACGGTATTGAAATCGGGTTAGAAATGGCGAAGGAGTAGCATTTTGTAGCAAAATGTACAATACAGGTCAAAAATCAAGGTCAAAGGTCAAAGAAGTCAAAGGTCAAAATTCTGTGAAAAAGTTTTAAAGCCCTCACGTAATGCCATCACATAAAGCAAACGGAATCGAAATCGGGTTAGAAATGGCGAAGGAGTAGCATTTTGTAGCACAATGTACAATACAGGCCAAAAATCAAGGTCAAAGGTCAAAGAAGTCAAAGGTCAAAATTCTGTGAAGAAGTTTTGAAGCCCTCACCTAGTGCCATCACATAAAGCAAACGGAATTGAAATCGGGTTAGAAATGGCGAAGGAGTAGCATTTTGTAGCAAAATGTACAATATAGGTCAAAGGTCAAGGTCAAAGATCACAACTGAAATTCTGTGTAGAAGTTTCAAAGCTCCCATGTAGTGCTATCATATAAAGCAAACAGAATCAAAATCGGCTCATAAATGACAGAGAAGTAGCAAATTGAACATTTTGATCACACACGGACGCACACAGACAGACGGACAGACAGACGGACACACGGACACACACACGTACGGAGCCCGTTTCAAAGTCCCCTGCTCGAACTCGTTTGGCGGGGACAAATAGCAACTGTTCTAGGAATGATGATATTGCAGCTGTCGTGCTCCTGCACGGCCACAGAAGAATGAATTACCGGTACGGGAAAGCCGTCATACTAACGTTAGTAGTCAGATCTCTATGTATGGCTCGATTGAATACCACTAGCGGCTGTTGTCATGCGCGTTCATGAATTTGACTGTGGGTTTGAAAAAGGAGAAGTTGTGTTGCTTTATACAGCAATTTATTTCTTGTACTGTAGGTCATATAATATAACAGATATTTGCTTTTTTCCTTCGATAGGAATATAACATTTCATTTCCCGTGGGAAGGTATATTTTTGTCTCCAAATACTATATTTTTCCTCAGCGCTACTCACTTCGGAAAAATATAATAATCTTCAACAAAAATATAACTTCCCTCAAGGATCTCAAATTTTATATTCCATCTCTGGTAAGTCAATATCTGTATAATATTTCTTGGGGTTAGGAGCATTGCACTGACATTAGAAAGGGGACCCCTCATATGCATGTGGATTCATTGAATGCAAAAGTATTTTGTAATTCACATCAGTTAAATTTGAGGCAAATCTGACGATCTGTTCAAAAGCTTTGCATTTATAAAGTTTCGGTTAAATCCACGTGCTGCCATCACTCTTAAAGAAGACTACAACAATTTGTGGTGTAAGGGCAACAGCCTAAAGAAAATACAAGAGACCCGCGGGTCTAGCGCTCACCTGAGTATCGCAAGTTCACCTTTCACGCAGTCACTAATCTAAATTATTCACAGCTCTACTAAAATTTGACCAGGCATTCTCAAGTAGAAGATGAAAATGTACAATAAGGGCCCAAATTTTTTAAGATTCCTTAATTTGGGGGGATTGGGGGCCCCTGGGGCCCTCTGGGTGGGGCATGGTGCCCATTTTGATAAATTGAGATCCTGACCCCCTAGGGATGCTACCTGCCAAGTTTGACGAAAATCAATCATGAGGTTTTCAGGAAGAAGATGAAAATGTACAATTCAGGCCCCAATTTGGACCTTCCCAACCCCCGCCCCCAATAGGGGCACCCCTGGATTTGCTATGAACAAACTTGAAACTACAGTCATTAATGTACTCACTCATAGTATTATCTTAGCTCTATAACTTCTGATTCTAGAGAAGATTTTTAAACATTCCTTCATTTTGGGGGGTTTGGCCCCCCCCTGGGGCCCCTGGGTGGGGCATGGTGCCCATTTTAACAAATTGAGATCCTAACCCCCTAGAGATGCTACCTGCCAAGTTTGGTGAAAATTGGTCATGGGGTTCTCAAGAAGAATATGAAAATGTATAATTTAGGCCCCATTAGGACCCCTCCCCACCCCCCTCCCCTGGGTCCCAAGGGGGGCACCCCTGATTCTGCCATGAACAAACTTGAAACTACAGTCATCAATGTACTAACTCATAGTATTAACTTAGCTCTATCACTTCTGGTTCTAGAGAAAAAGATTTTTACAGATTCCTTAATTTTGGGGGGTTTGGGCCCCCTGGGGGCCTCCTGCGTGGGGCATGGTGCCCATTTTAACAAATTGAGTTCCTAACCCCCTAGGGATGCTACCTGCCAAGTTTGATGAAAATCGGTCTTGGAGTTTTCAAGAAGAAGATGAAAATGTAAAAAGTTTACGCACGACGGACGACGGACGACGCACGCCGGACGCCGGACGAAGGGCGATCGCAATAGCTCACTTGAGCCTTTGGCTCAGGTGAGCTAATAAAGAGAATTCCCCAAACTGTAATTCTTTAGGAAGAGTATGCATTCCCTTGATTTCTTACTGACATAACCGTGAATGGTAATATTTCCCCGGACTTCTACAAGTGGTAAGTCCAGTGCTCTTTCATTGACAAGTCTAAATAAAGTTATACATGAGAGAGCTTTAGTAAACATCATTTGATGTTTTCTTCTTGAATGTCCTTGGTACAATGAATGTGAAGTACCCCAAGGATTGTGATACTGGGTCCATTACTCTTTTCTTGATATGATTTAATGTAATACCCATATAGTCATAATTCAGTGTTTATGGATTTTTTCTTTTTTTAATAATGTCCTAATTATGGACAATAGTGCCCTGCTCGTTAATACCAATGAGAACATACAGTTGTAATATTCCCAATGTTCCCCATGGCAAAACCAATATGCCCTTGAAGCAGCTGCATTCCTTGGCTCCTCTGTAATAAATTTTCTTTGGAGTATTTTAGAAACTAAATTTATTGTCTTCAATCAAAACAGCATCTTGACGTTTACTGATGGAAGATTATTGCTGCAATGTACCACTGTTAGCTACACGTACCAAGATGCAGTTCTAGATCAAAATTGACTTCCTCCTCATACTATCTCCTGTTCTGTACAATACAGTGATTAACAGATGTTGAAATCATCTATGGGTCATCACTTAGCCCTTGAAAGTGCATAGCTTTATTGTCATCAAAAACATGCCATCCACATGATATGATTGAAATATGACTACTTTGCTCAAAAACTTTCAGTTCGGAAACATTTTCAACATTTTCATCAATTTCAATTTATTTTGATGCATCATTTGTTTTCACAATCACTTCCTCGAAAATCTGATGCAAATGTTAACCCCCAATTGTCACATACACACATGTACATGTTCCCTCTTCCTTTTCCGTTATATTTGATACGAATGCGTTTATTACCTTTATTGTTATTTTGAATGAAAGCATAATACTTGACATTCTAGATGATTTACACAATGTCTCATCTATTAGTTTCTCCATGTTGGATGTGAATGTTTACCCTAAACTTTGTATACATAAAGTACACTGTATAATAACACAAACTCTAAGTTAATGTTTCCAATTCTGAAATGTCTCGTTTACTTTCAATTTTCATTCACAGACTGATTTGATACATGCACCAAAGTTTCTGGAATTCACTTCCCTTGTTTTTGTTAAGTATCCAATTCAACAACTCCAATAAATCCAGATATAATAAATCATCCAAAAACATAATGCCTCCGGCACCCTTTGGGCGGAGGCATAATGAAATATTCTTGTATCAGTTTAAACACTTTATCATCATTATGACAGCAGCACATTTTTATAATACTTTTTAATAGCACTAAAGCAGGTAATCTATGAAGCCCTAAAGCATTTGTATTCTTGGTGTAGTGTTTTCCACTACATACTACAGTACACAGTTGATAACCAACCAATTGCTCACCATTTGCACCACCCACTATATGCCTATGCTGGTTGATTATCATGTTTTCTAATTCCCAGCTATTGATGCTTGATTATTTGTTTTCTTCCTTTTAATTATAATCTCTGAAACGAAATGATAAAACGATGATGAAACCTTTTATTTACAAAAGGCAAGAATACGAAATGGTCAAGAAAATGAAACATATGTGATAACCTGGTAATTGTCTCAATTTAGCAAGCATTTAGAGACATTTTTGATGGTAAGTGGTGTCAATTCAGCAAAAAAAAAAAAAAAAAAAAAAAGATTGTCTTGAAAAGGTGACTTGCTGTCTCCATTATGTGGTGTAAATGATATTTTTACCATGAGAAATACTATACAACACTTCTCCCACCTCACTAGGTAATTGCAAGAGTGGTTTCCAACTAACAAGTGAGCCCTATGAGTGTAAAAAGTATATTCATGCATGTGTTTGTGTGTGTGTGTGTGTATATATATATATATATATGTATATATATATATATATATATATATATATATATATATATACATACATATTGTATATTCTGGTATACAGGGCTTGACATTAGAGGTAATTCAGGGCCACTAAATGTCATTGCTGGACAATTTTTGGTTTTGTGACAATCAGACCATATATTTTCAAGATGAAGATGAAAATGTGAAAACTGGTCCCAGTTTGGTACCCCCCCCCCCCCATCCAACCCCAATCTGCCACAAACAAACTTGAAACTGCAGTCACCAATCTAACTTATTCATAGAATGAACTCATCTTATGACTTAAGGTTTGACAGAGGAAGATTTGCAAAGATTCCTTAATTTTGGGTTCTGTCTGTCTTCCCCCTTCCCCATCCTGGGTCAGTGTGCTCTAGGGGGTCCCCAGGTGGGCAATTGTGCCCATTTGTAGAAATATCTATTCTATCACTCTACTGATAATATCTACCAAGTTTGGTAAAAATTTGGCCATGCATTTTAAAGAAGTTCAGAAAATGTACAATTTAGGCCCCAATATGGACCCCAACAGGGTCCCGAGGGGGCACCCCTGGAGCCGCCAGGAACAAACTTGAAATTATAGTCACCAATGTACTTTATACTCATTGCATTAACTCAGCTCTGAAACTTCTGGTTCTACAGAAGAAGATTTTTAACAATTCCTTAACTGGAGGGGTTTGGCCCCCCTCCAACTGGGGGAGGGGTGGGAGCATGGTGCCCTTATGAGCAAATTGAGATCCTGTACCACTAGGGCTGCTACCTGCCAAGTTTGGTGAAAATTCATCAAGGGGTTTCCAGGAAATCTTTGAGAATCTTTTTGTGGCCAGATCAGGCACTTAAGATTCAAAATGGATTGTCATACATGTATTTCTGTTTATTTCAGGCCACCAAAATTTCAGATTTAAAGATTTTAGTGGCCTGAATGGGCCACCAGAGAGAAAAAAAATAATTTAATGTCAAGCCCTGACATTATGTATGTTCATTGATCTATTCATTTGTATTCACTTTTATATACATGTTTGTTCTTTACATGTCAGGAGTTTTCTACAGAAAGAAACATCTACTCTCAGATCAGACACTATTGTGTGCAAGGATCTTGTAAGACTGTGATAATAGCAAATAAATATAACACAACGAATATTACTATGCCAAGCTCATTTACTATTGCCTTTAGGACCAAATTTCCAGTGTACTGGAATATCACCTTATACGATGTGCAGTGGGTTTGTGATTGCGCAGTCACATTTATCGTGAAGTCTCCAAGCGAATCTGGCTCTGAATGTTTAACGTCCTGGAAAAAGCTGAACACTTAGCTTCAGCATGCAAAGGGTTAATAGCCCTTCAAAAGCCCATGGTAGTAGCTTAGCAAACATATTGTGAAGATAGCTTATTAGCATTTGGTTAATCCACCACCAACCTTGATCTTAGTGTATCAAAGTTTACAGAACCTCAACACTGACATCCCCTTGCAAGGCCATTGTCACACTATACAGGTATTGGGAGGATTAGATAATCGGGTAATTTCATGAAGTTGGGGCAGTGTCCATGTAGCATCGTGATATTTAAAAAATACATTTCAGTACTCAATATCAATTATGCTATACATTTATTGTTTGCAGGCTTAACATTTGCATTGAGGCCACACATTTTCCTGGAAATTTTGTGCCATTCAGACTCAATTTTGATGAAGTTATTAAACAATATGTAACAGTGTCCTGTAGCATCGTGACGTGTCCATGTAGCATCGTGATATTTTAAAATTTGGTCCTAAGAGACAAATTATGGCAATTAGCTTGACCAAAATTTGATGCAATATGCATATTTACAAGATATGAATGAGATAGCTAAATATCTCAAATTTCCTGCACACAGTTTTAATTCTAAAAGAAAATTACAAAATGTATCACGATGCTATGCGGTGTCCTTTTTTGTGACATTTGGTGGACACGGCGTTACATATCGTTTTGATAACTTCATCAAAATTGAGTCTGAATGGCACAAAATTTCCAGGAAAATGTATGGTCTCAATACAAATGTAAAGCCTATAAACAATATATGTAAAGCATAATTAGTATCGAGTTATGCTAAAATGTCACACTTTGTGCCCCAACTTCACGGAATTACCCAATCCTAATTCACTAGCAGTTAGTTTAAAACAGCCATTGCCAATTGGTAAATACAGCATGTCAGCTGATGTGGCAATGGTCAAACACAGCATCATACTGTACGAGCTGAAATTTTCGCGGTGGTTTTATTTTCGCGAATTTCGCGAATCGCCTTTGAACCGCGAAAATAACAACACGTGAAAAAAACAACGTGCAAATAACTAAGTTCAGTCAGACCCTCGCAACCACGAAATTAACAACACGCGAAAATGTCCTCCAAGTACGCGAAAATTTCAGCTCGTACAGTACATTGTATAGTCAGGTCGCTTAGTGAAATTACCGTTACACGGCGGATAAAAGCATCAAATTTGGCACACAAATTCCTTGAGGACTATTAAACGATATTAGAGTAGGAGCCCATCGGGAATTTTAAAGAAAAACACTAAAAAGTTCAAATTTCAAAATGGCCGACACTTAATTGGCAAAACCCTCACTTGTCATGTAATATAGGTAATACGATGACAATAATAATACCTTGTATAAGCTTGAAATGCTGCGGTTAGGAGCATTATTTATATTCTTGCGTAATGTAAAGTCTCTGAACTGCTTGGGGAGGGGTAGGGCAAAAGGGGCGGGACCTCCTCCCCCCCCCCCCCCCCTTAAAACAATGGTTGGTCGCTTGTTCTTTTGTATGTTTTTTTCTCGTTTTTGCTCAATACACAGCGGATAAAAGCATAAAATTTGGCACATGGATTCCTTGGGGACTAGGAAACAATATTAGAGAAGGAGTCCTCCTGGAAGTTTTAGGGAAAACACACACACACAAACACACACACACACACTCCACACACACACACACACACACAGATGATCAAATTTCAAAATGACCGACACTTATGGCAAACCTCTCACTTTTCATGCCAGATAGGTGATACGATGACAATATTTAGTATATATCTTTACTTTTGTTTGGTTAAAAACTGAATTTGGATATTGCGGTAGGAGCATTACTTATATTCTTGCATAATGTAGTCTCTGAATGGCTGAGGAGGGAGGTAGGACAAAGGGGTGCACCCCCCCCCCCCATTTAAAAAGTGGTGCTTCGCTTGTTCGTTTGCGTGTTTCTTTTTTTTTTTGTGCTTAATACAAGGCGGATAAAAGCATCAAATTTGGCGCACAGATTCCTTGAGGACTAAGAAACAATATTAGACTAGGAGCCCTTCTGGAACTTTTAAGGAAAACACACAGACACACAGACACACACACACACAGAAGATCAAATTTCAAAATGGCCGACACTTAATTGGCAAAACCCTCACTTGTCATGTAATATAGGTAATACGATGACAATAATAATACCTTGTATAAGCTTGAATGCTGCGGTTAGGAGCATTATTTATATTCTTGCGTAATGTAAAGTCTCTGAACTGCTTGGGGAGGGGTAGGGCAAAAGGGGCGGGACCTCCTCCCCCCCCCCCCCCCTTAAAACAATGGTTGGTCGCTTGTTCTTTTGTATGTTTTTTTCTCGTTTTTGCTCAATACACAGCGGATAAAAGCATAAAATTTGGCACATGGATTCCTTGGGGACTAGGAAACAATATTAGAGAAGGAGTCCTCCTGGAAGTTTTAGGGAAAACACACACACACAAACACACACACACACACTCCACACACACACACACACACACAGATGATCAAATTTCAAAATGACCGACACTTATGGCAAACCTCTCACTTTTCATGCCAGATAGGTGATACGATGACAATATTTAGTATATATCTTTACTTTTGTTTGGTTAAAACCTGAATTTGGATATTGCGGTAGGAGCATTACTTATATTCTTGCATAATGTAGTCTCTGAATGGCTGAGGAGGGAGGTAGGACAAAGGGGTGCACCCCCCCCCCCCCATTTAAAAAGTGGTGCTTCGCTTGTTCGTTTGCGTGTTTCTTTTTTTTTTTGTGCTTAATACAAGGCGGATAAAAGCATCAAATTTGGCGCACAGATTCCTTGAGGACTAAGAAACAATATTAGACTAGGAGCCCTTCTGGAACTTTTAAGGAAAACACACACACACACAGACACACACACACACAGAAGATCAAATTTCAAAATGGCCAACACTTATGGCAAACCCCTCACTTTTCATGTCATATAGATGTTACGATGATATATATCTTTATTTTCGTTTGGTTTAAAACATGAATTTGGACATTGCAGTAAGAGCAGTATTACTATTATTGCATAATGTAGTCTCTGAACGGCTGGGGAGGGAGGTAGGACAAAGGGGTGCACCCCCTCCACCCCATTTTAAAAGTGATGCTTCGCTTGTTCGTTTACATGCTTTTTTTTTTCGTCTTGCTTTATACACTTCAGATAAAAGCATCAAATTTGGCGCACAGATTTCCTGAGGACTATTAACCCTAACTAGGCCGGGCTATTTAGGTAGTTGATAGAGCCGGGGGGGCCTCCCAGCCCCCCCCCCCCCCCCCTCCAGATCTCGGCCATCGACCGCGCGATCGCGAAGAAAATTGGCACACACATTGCCTATGATGTAATCTAAAATACCTTGAAGTTGATTTTTAACTAGAAATGTCGCTATGGCAACTGGTATGCCTCCGCCATAACGCATGATTCTCCTAATAGGTCTATAGTACATGTGGACAATGTGTGATTACATTTTCACAAGATTGGCAAAATATTAAAATGACATGTTTGTCACAAATGTATCGAATGTTCACCTTCCTTGACCTATGTTTAATTGGATAAATAGAGGAGCATGTATTTGGGGATTTAAGAACTTTAACTTCGACTTTGACCCTTTCATAAGTTTACACACTTGAGAGATTTTCAAGGTATGGAGTAAAAGTGCAATTTCTGTATTGAACAGTAAATTGTTATCATTTTCTCTGTCAGGCAGAACATACATAAATATGTACTAAGTTTAAAGATAACTTGAGCCACTTCCGAGATATGGAGAAAGAAGTAAGTTCAGCACTTTCACTTGATCTTTGACCTTTTGACCTTTGACCTTCTTGGCAAAAAAAAAAAATCCCAGAGAATATCTAGTGGGTTATACATGCATACATCAAGTTTTAAAAAAATAATCCTGCTGGCATTGCATAAATATAAGGAAAATAGTAACATTTTGAAGTATTGCCCTTGACCTTTGACCCCTGACCTTTGACCCCACGAACCCCAAATTCCCTAGATAACCATGGCCAGTCAGTACATGCATATATACTTTGTTCCATAAAGATACCTTGAACAATTTCCAAGATAGAGAGAAAAAAGTGAAATTTTAACATTTTACTTGACCTTTTGACCTTTGACCTTTTGACCTCATGACCCCAAACTTTTACCAGAGAATCTTACTTGGGTAATACATGTATACACTAAGTTTCAAGAAAATATCTTCAGGAATTGCATAGATATGGGGGAAAAAGTGAAATTTTAAGCATTTGACCTTGACCTTTTGACCTTTAGCATGTGCACCCAAAAGTTGATAGGCACAACTTCACCCCCTAATACACATACATGCCAAGTTTCATTAGGATACCTCAAAAGGTTTTGATAGTTACCCTGTCCACAAAATTCATTACGGACGGACGGAAGGACGGACAGAAGGACGGACGGACGGACGGACGGAAGGACGGACGGAAGGACAGACGGACGGACGGTCAACCCGAAAACATTACAGGCGCGGTGGAGCACCCCAATTATCTCGCAGAAATCCATCGGCAGCCGAGCCTCATTTGCATAAAGTAAACAACATGTACTCGCGTAGTTGAGAAAAAGTAAACAACTTCTCAAGCTAATAACAATTTCAGGAAACCTATTTTCGGATTAAAATTGAGTTAGTTTGAATTTGAAAACATGTCCGAATATGCACATATAACATATTAAAGGATTTGACAATGATAAAATGTGAAATTTTAGCGAAAACCTGGCGAGCAAAATTACCAAAAATATGCCTCGAAAATCATCCTAAAATTCACGAAGTGTGATTGCGGAACAAAAGCGCCATTCAAACAAAGTACACCGAAATTTATTTATCTGCTTGCATTTTAAATTTCATACCATAATATTCCCGGCCATGGTTGTGTCGGAAAAAAACAGAAGGTGATGTCAAAAATGACACGAACGCAAAGCGTACAGGTCGGTCCCATGTATAATTAATCGCGTCACTGTGGCGTTGCATGTCACAGCACACACAACGCATTGCTGCATGCAGCGTGCGCGGCAGCAGCTCAGCAATCACCGCCGTGCGACACTCAGCAAAATTGACTGCGTCACATGCAAACCAACAATGAGCACGAAATCCTGAATCTCACGTACCACGCATGCCCAATATTACGGGAAAAGAAATGACGTCATTTTCAATTGTTTCGCCGACTACAATTTTCTATTCCAAACCCTGTAGAAACAAGTTGATTTCTCAAAAAGTACAGGTGGTACAAAGCGAAAACTTTCACCATATATGGATTGAGGCCTGATGAACTTATGTTGCCAGTTTCGGACACATTGGAGCCCGGCCATAGTCCAGTCGGAAAAAAACAGAGAGCATGTTTTGCGAGAGGTGATTTTCAAAACGCTTTAATATCTCAAGTTCTAGTGCAGCAAATTTCATAATTTTTTCATCAAAAGGAAGGTTTTTAAAAACTTAGATAGTGTGGGAAGTTTGAGTTTACTAGTGGTACGCATAGCGGCACAAGGAGAAGGTAAAGATTTGACTTTTTCATGCACTCAGTTTCGGGCAGCCGTGGATGCTCGTTGGAAATTCAAATAGAACGGGGCGATAATGAGATGCAAATTGGGGTGCTCCACCGCGCCTGATTATGCCTCCGGCACCACTTCGTGGCGGAGGCATAAAAAAAATTATCATTTACGCTAAATTATGCTAATTTATGCATAATGATGCATGAAATTAGACTGTTTGAATAAATCATAACATAAAGCTCAAAACAGGCACATTTTTTTGTGTAAATATTCTTTTTAGTGTCCTTAGCAAATGTAATAAAAAAAAAATTGTGATATTAGAAACATTTTTAAAGTATTTTATTGTTTTTTGAATTTCTTATGTATTTCTTTGTTTTTTTTTTACTTTATGTTTTTCATTGTTTTTTCGATGAAATTTGTCCGCGACATCGCTCCGAACAAGAAAATATGTTATTCATTGATTTTAATCAATAAAACACCATAATAATCATGCTTTTATGAAATTTGCCTGTAAGCACAGTTTGCATTGAAATTGTACACAAATTCACATTTTTGAGAAATTTTTGGTCTGACATGCATGTACATATTTATGCGTAACTTCGGAACCGCATGCCCGGGCGTCGCAAATTTGGTGTCAAAAGATGCGGGAGACTCGAAAGAAAAAAGTCATGAAACGTCGCGGCGATAGCTTTTTGCGATTGTGATACATCGTGCAGAACGTCGAGGGGGGCCTCGGAGGCCCCCCCCCCCCCCCCCGGCCTAGTTAGGGTTAAACAATATTAAAGTATATAGGAGTCCTCCTGCAATTTAAAGGAAAGCACACACACATACACACACACACACACACACACACAGAACACAAGAAATATTAAAATGTAGCATTTTCACCCTATAAATTGAAAAATTCCAGAGGGCTCCTACTCTGAATATCAATGAGTAGATCTTGGGGGACCACCTCTCCAAATTTGGTGCTTTTATCCGCTCTGTAACGGTAAGCCCAAATTTTGACATTAAGCGACCTGACTAATAAGGGTTAACCCATGGCCACATATAGCTGCACTGAGTGATGACCTTTTGACTTATTGCAGGTATCAATGACACTTAGACCTGATAAGTGGCAGAAATGAACACATTTAGGTCTTTATGCTGTCCTTGTAGTACCTCGCTGACTTTTTTTAAAACCCTTTTCAAAAGAATTGAATTTCTCTCGGAACACATTGTTAAATTGTTTTGGTTATTATTAAAAGACTTTGACACATCAACATTGAATTGATGACATATCAGCAGAATTATTGCTCTCATTTATCGTATTTAGTTTGTGAGATAACTCAACAAGTGTTGGCACAAGTTCCTGACGGTACAAGTATCATCTATGAAGTTGCAAAGAAATGGGCACAACAGTGAGAAATATAATATTACAATGTTTTATAGCATTATGATTACCTGTTATACACACATACATACATACATTCAAGTACTGTACGAGCTCAAATTTTCATGTATACATGTAGATATTTTTGTGAATTGCTCCTTGTTGGACAATTTTGCATGTTGATTAATTTAGTAATTCTTCACCTTCACCACAATTAATACTTCACCTTCCACAAAATAAATGAGAATGAATTCCAAACAACATAGCAAGTATTAGATGTTTTAAGTCAGTGATCATGGACAAGTGTACATAAACAATAACTACAATTTGTAGTGTGATCTGCATTCAAAGTACAGTTGAACCTCTATTATCCGGCCTCCCTTTATCCGGATCTCTCTATTATCCGGACGCAATCTCGCCGTGATTTTTTACGGGAGGAAAGGGAGATTCCCAACTCCTTGAGAACTCCTACACAAACACATATGAATTACTTGATACATTTCTTAATAATTATTTAGGTAAATCATCCCAAGAATTTATAAAAGAAAATGATTTCATTCTTGCAAACACGAACCTCTATTTTGGGGTCTGTTACTGAGTGTAACAATGAAAAGGTTGCGGTATACACATTACTACATGTGGTACTACAATAGGCTACATCAGTACATGTGTATGTATATGTACATGTATAAAGCATTGAGTCTCCCGTATCCGGCCAAATCCCTTATCCGGATGAGCCCCGGTCCCGACTTGTCCGGATACGAGAAGTTCAACTGTACTGTACTAGTGTGTTGTTATGCCCCAGACGAATCGCTATGTCATGGCCCATACAATGTGCTAGTCCTACCGTGGTTTACCAACAGCTGCTTGCGATCAAGCACTGACATGGCTTAATCATTTTTTGGGTGATATTTCTGTGTGTTGTCTTTCGCATGTTTTCTGTGCGTTGTCTTCCGCATGTTTTCACATTCGTATGTTATTACTTTTGTGGTTAAGAGGCGATGTGCAAAATTCATGAAAATAAAACCACTGTCAAAATTTCAGCTCATACAGTATTAAATATATGCACACACATGATGATCCAGTTACTTACTCTGCACGACATACAAATGTACATGTATTTCAACTATGCACTACAACAAGAATAAAAAAATACCATGGAATGCTTCAGGAATTTAAAGATGTTACATTGCTCATTAATCCCACAACCAAAAAGTAATTAATACCTCCTAGGGTTAATCGGTGTATGCTCCTCCCATCATTGTCACGCTTTTCTACCCTGCGTCACAGGGTCACCTCAATTAATTTTGTTTTCGTTAGTGCTCAAACTACAGGGTAGCCTCCATCAGTCACAGGTTAATCAGCTGTAGTGATTACAATAGCAGCAAACAGAGGTTGTTACATAAGACTAGTCAAGCCACCAGCGAGAGCGAAGATCCAGTGAGAAGAACTTTGGAGATCTATCTAGCCCTGTCT
Source organism: Diadema setosum (assembly GCF_964275005.1). Lineage (NCBI taxonomy): Eukaryota > Metazoa > Echinodermata > Echinoidea > Diadematoida > Diadematidae > Diadema > Diadema setosum. Next base: position 22,194,768 of record NC_092691.1, read on the forward strand.
ATTAACTCATGCCTTTGAATTACCAAATTTTGCTACCAGTGTATGGTAGAAAACATCACACTCAATCAGCACAGTGCCAGCCCATGAAGTTCAGGCATGACACATTTCACACTAACAGGCGATGGACAAATTGAGCAATTTCATTGGTCAACACGAACATCTGAAAAATTCAGTATGACCACTGCACAGAATAGGCCTTCTCTGGGTCAGTAATGATAACCAAAATTGCAGCCCTTGTGCTCCGTTTCAGCTCTAACAACTGATTGGTGAATTGAACACTTTCCAAGGTCAACTTGAAATGAACAACTGAGTTTTTCAGTGAATGTATTATTAAGTCAGAACGGTCCGCTGGTTAGGGTGTCTCCTAGTCATGAATAATAGTCAGGATTGCAGATCTCAGGTTTGGCTCTTTCAGATGTAGCAGCTCTTCACTCACAACTGCCAGTGTAACAACGAACAGTATGGCCCTTTGAAAAATGCTATGCTCAGACAGAAAACCAAAGATGGATGGAATGATAATGTGAGAAGATGGTACCCGACTCCTCCATTATGATGTCAAAGCGCAAAGAATCGATCATGAAAGAAAGCAGCAATAAACTGTATTTGTACCACTTGAAATGAGGGCGGTTACTTACCAATTTATATACAGCTTGAAGTTGCCTGAGGTCAGGAGGGTCAAGAGGGCAGAGTTCATGGGTCAACTTCTCATGACATATACATCAAGTTTCGCCTGAAGGATATGCACGATCCAGGCACAGCGGGATGCTGAATTAGCAATGTGATTCTTTTGGGTCAAAATGTGGAGTTGCTATGCTTAACCTGTTATGGGTTAAATAATGACCAGTTAGTGTTACTGGTTTGTACAAACTGATTTATTCACAGTTTAGATGTATCATGTTGACATTAGACCCTATTCTTGGACTAGTGGTGAGTAGTGGTAAATATCGACTTGTCAGTCAGATCAAATGAGATGTGCTGAATGAAGTGATATTGAATTTGATTATTTCTTCAAAGCTTTAATGGGGGGGGGGGGGGGAGGGGAGGGGTTGTCCCAGACTTAAATCTTACAACTGGCATAAAGCCAGCATCCCTGCCAGTTTGTTAAGCTGATTAAAAACGAGCAGACACATGAACTTAGAGACAGCAAAAACAAAGCGAGAAAGATGCAAACAAACAAAAAACTCACGTTAAGTCCCGGTCTTGGGCTTGGCACATCACTGTTTGACTTCGGCAACCATATTGAATTGGGGGACTCCGGGCCCCGGAAGCGGCCGTTGTCGAAGACGTCGTTGATTGTGGAGAGCTTGTACATGCACACAGCTGACTCCTGAGGGCCATTTCTTTGGAGACAAAACAAGAAATGCATGCACATGGTCAGGGATGGAGTGTACTGTATCAGTCCCTTCTTTGTTCATACACATAGCTTGAGCTGTACTTCTTTCACCTCTGTGGAATTCCGACCACACATGATTATAATGACCACAGGCAACTACATGCTGGTTTCCGCCAAGCCTTTTGGTGAAAAAAAAAAAGAGAGAATAGTTTATAACACATCTCTACAAGTTCAACAAAGATCAACTGTGTTTCCGAGTTCAAACTTACATCCCAGGTCGCAGGGGAAGTCCTGCACCACAGGACTTTATACAACTAGATATATCGCTACGGCGACTGATATGCCTCCGCCATAATGCATGGTTCTCCTAATAGGTCTATAGTACAATGTCTTGACAATGTGTGATGACAGTTTCACACAATTGGCAAAATATTAAAATGACAGGTTTGACACAAATGTGCTGAATGTTCACTTTCCTAGAACTAGGTTCAATTGGATGAATGATTAAAATGTCAGGGTGCAGGTATTTGGGGAACTGATGATTTTTACTTGACTTTTGACCCTTTTATAAGTTTATGCATTGAGTAATTTTCAAGGTATTGAGAAAAAGTCTAATTTCAGTATCAAATGGGAAAATAGCATTATCTAAACCTGGCCTTTGACCTTTGACCTCACAGTTCCAAAGAGAATCACTGTTAGGTTGAACATGCATAAATATGTAAGTTTCATGATGATACCTTGAGTTACTTTTGAGATATGGAGGAAAAAGTGCAATTCAGCACTTTCACTTGACCTTTGACCTTTTGACCTTTGACCTTTTGACCTTTGACCTTTTGGCAAGAAACTTCCCACAGAATATATATTGGGTAATACATGTATACATCAAGTTAAAAAAAAAAAAAACCTTCAGGCATTGCATAAATATAAGGAAAGTAGTAATATTTTGAGGAGTTGACCTTGACCTTTGACCCTCCTGACCTTTGAACCATGACCCCCAACTTCCCTAGATAATCACTGCCCATTGGAACAAGCATATATACTAAGTTCCATGAAGATACCTTGAACCATTTGCAAGATATGGAGAAAAACATGAATTTTCAACCTTTTTTTTTCACAAAATAACCTGTGACCTTTGACCTTTGACCCCGTGACCCTAAAATCCAAACAAAGTATTATCCCCCCAGGATATACCCTCATACCAAGTTTGATGTAAAACCACCACACGGTCCTTGAGATATTGACAAAAACAAAACGGGACGGACGTACGGACGGACGACCCGAAAACATAATGCCTCCGGCCACTTCGTTGGCAGAGGCATAAAAAGTAATACATACACGTAACTGTAGGAATTGGACTAAACACCCCCCCCCCCCCCCATTGTTGAAAAAAAAAGGGAAAACTATTTTTGCTTGTAGACCAATCTGACCTGGCAGCACATCCACCATTGCTGAGGTGACCCATGTAAGCACAAGTATGATACATACATGATAGATATTGCGGCCAACACGAGCCAGTTGCAAATTTATTAAAGTCTTTCAAGCATTCATGATACAGGTGCATGCATGGGACACTGCAGAAATGGCGGATGTGCTCCTAGGCTGGATCAGCCAAAGAATGAATACCATTGCTCACTCAGTGATAACCCAATATTCCAAGCTGCTGAGCGCTTTCAGATTATAAAAAGTTATGAATTTTCAGATATTGTTGAATGCTAAAAAAAATAAGAAAATGAAATATTGCACAAAATTAATATTAAACAACATTATTCCTTGCATGTTTGGCATATCATTTATCATAATAGCAATTTTCATGCACAAAGAGCTAACCAGTAGTGAGATTTATAATGGTAAGGGGGGGGGGGGGGGCTCAAAGGCCTCCATGACCACAAGAATTCCAAAAATATCCCAGCCTCATTCAGGGCAAAGCTGTGGCTACACTGTAGTACCAGTAATACCAATCTGTGTGTGTAGTCAGGTAAAATCAACGTGTTATGTTTGAAACATGGTATCCTCTGCATACTCACTTCAATCCGGTGAAGATTGCATAAATGTGGTAATCATCTCCCTTCTGCTGCACAAATATGTCCTCTGGAACAAAGAAGCAAAGAAAACAAGGACCAAAAAGACAAATAAATTTGAATAAAATCCATCAAAGATGAATTCAGCTGCAAGTTAAATACATGTATACGCTCTGGCAAAGCCCCTGTACCATACCAGAACCCATTGCGATCATACACATTCTATAGCCTCCTAATCGGCAGTAGACAACATAATATTAGATATCATGATTTGATTAAGTTGATGTCATACTTCCAAATTCAAAACGTCGCTCAGTATACTGTAAAAGTGGATATTTTCGCGCTACTAATTTTTCGTGCTTGGCCGTGTAAGATGAGTTTCCCATGTTTTTAATTCTGTGGAATCATGACATCAAGTACTGGAACATATGGCACGCAAAAATATTTGTGTGTTTTTATTTTTCGCGCTAGCTTCTGGTTGCGCGAAATGCGCGAAAATTTCAACACCACGAAAATTTCCACTTTTACAGTACACTTTGGCTTGAATTCACGAAGATGGTACAATCTTTGTTCATGGTTTAAACCATGGACAAAGACCATAGTTTTGTATGGGGCACCGAGTGTCACATGGCCTATTTTGTTACGAAATCAGTCATTTCGCTGATGAAATGACCATTTCGTTTAACAAAATGATCATTTCGTTGATATGCCACGGCGAAATGACTGATTTTGTAATGAAATAGGCCATATGACACTTGCGCCCTATATTTGTCCATGGTTTAAACCATGGACAAAAATTGTACCACCTTTGTGAATTCAGGCCTATCAGTTTTGTCTTTAACAACATGTCTAAAACTTATGTATATGTAAGAAAAATGACCCAATACTATTCTTCATTTATCTATTTTTTTTCTAAGGAGGGGGACATTGTTTCGTTCTGTTAATGTTAATATCAGTCCCATACTAAAGAGGATGAAGAAATAAACATGAAAAAAGAAATAAAACAAATGCAAGGAAAAACAGAAAAAACACAACTCAGCAAAACTTTAAAGAGACAAGACAAAAACAAACAAGGATGTGTAAAATGCAGAGTCTTGGTAGAAAAAAAAAAGCCAGCTTCCTGTGAGCAGCTGCAGGTCATTCACTAGCATGAGAATCATCTGAAGTATCCAGTTTCTGCAAGAGACTGGGGGAGGGGGAGAGGGAGGGGCATGGGGATGTTATTCAATGTGCATTTTACATGTGATATGTAACCTAACACAACTGAGAGGTCCCTTGGAATCCAGGAAAAATGTTGGCACGGATCAGCTTTCATTTTGTCACGTGGCATATCCCCTCCCAAAGGCTGCCTTCATATTGACATGCTTAAACAATCCTGTCTGAAGCCTTCTCATATAGGAGTCTCATAAAGTCTGGCTGGAATTACACATGTCAAGTTATACTACTGCACTCACTGCAGAAATAGAAACATAGAGCATTACATACTTGATTGTGTTTGTGTGTGTTCTTGCAAACAACTTCAATTGGAGATATCGCAGTGTTTCACTTTAGGCAACCAGGGCCCTGTTTCATAAAGCTGTTCGTATAAAGTTACGAACAACTTACGAGCGACTAATGATCAGTTCTGATGTGTTATACTGATCAGAATTTCCATAATTCAGCACAAGAACTGATCACCAGTCGCTCGTAAGTCGTTCGTAAATGTACAAACTACTTAATGAAACACCCCCTGGGATACATTTCACACTGAGCATATGCCTGTTTGTTCAGTGTATTTAAAACAAACTAAAAGGCACCCTCTTAGGAACTTATGGGGGTACCCAAGGGGTACGTAATGCACCTGCCTGTTCTGCATACATTGGACATGTCTGGACATCAATCTGACATATAAATTCCTAATGAACTATACTTGAAAATGACACCATATCAGTTTCAGTTGTCTGGACTAATCTGAAAAGTGATAGAATCAGCTTTCCAGGAGGGTACAATTTCAAACACTTTCACAATATACTGTACTTGTACAGCTCACAGATTTACACTTTTGTACACATTTCTGGATGGGAATGACTTTTACTTTTTATGCTTCATTATTAGGTGAAAAGTTTAATTTCATTTAATAAATTGATGAACAAACTATACCTGAAATTCTTCATTCAAAATTAATCTTCAGATTGCTTACAAAGATGGCAGCATTGAACACTAAGATCAAAGGCACTAAAATCCACCTGTGGAATTCTTTTAAGCATCATAGCTGTTGGAATAATTACAGCCAGTCGGAACTCCATCTCTTGAAACCCCAATAAAAGAAACACACATATGCACAAACACAAGTCTGAACCTTTATGTGTATATATTCATGTATATAAAAGGTTCAATTTTCCAGTGAGGTTGTAGAGGAAATATACTTCTTTGTCACATTTTCTGCTTTAGTTTTCACTTCTGATATGGATATGTGAGCAAAAAGACAGTTGAATTGCGTGTGTGTGTTCAAAAGAAACAGCAAGATTTAAGAAAATAATTTCTTTCTTCATCTTTTGCTACTTCTTTGAGTTTCAAGTCTGAAAGATAGCGTCCTGGATCCATCAAATGTAGAAGGCAAGGTCACTCACTATGCAGGCAGCCAGCCTTCACTGAAAGCTGATCAAATGATGCTACTATGCTGCATTTTAACAAGAAAAAAAAAGTTGCTGGCAGGGAGCTGAAATGAATTGTCAGTATCGACGCTACTGTTAACCTGCAGCATGACCCAAAGAATCCATCAAATCAATTATATGGGATAATGGGCTCCTCGATTTCATTTCACTTTTTTCCCTCACCCTAATGCCTCTCTGTGAAGCTTTGAGAAATAAAAGTAATTTATGTAAGTTAAAAAACAACAATGACAGCTTGTTCGCTAACTGTTCAGGTTAGATCCTTTAACAGATATGGGTAATTCCAGCGGGCAAGGATACTCACTTACATGTTTTTTTCTGACCTCTATACACTATACAGTCCACATCTAGCAAAGGATATACCTGTACTCAAACTAATTACAGTCTATAAAAAAAAAGCTCTAAGTTACCAGTAGTGCGAGGAAGAAAATGCAAAACACACACCCATAAGAGAAACAACACCAAATGAGCAATGACAATACAATAGCAACTTATGTCATTAATGATTATAGAAAAAAACATGAAAATACAAATGAAACATTGAAATAGACAAAAGACAATGAATAAATGAGAATTATGTGAAGCCTAAATACAATGGTTGGAGAAAGAGCTGGCACACTATGGTTATGTGACTTTCTACAGATGTTCATATTAGAGTCTTGTCCCCCCCCCCCCCCATCCCCGCCATATTGGCAGCTTTGTGAGATAAAATCACACTCAGCTAACCCTTTAGCAACTAAAGATTCTGTACATAACGGCCTATGGTTCCCTAGAAGGTGCAGCAATATTGCTCTCATTTCGTCAACTTTCTAAATGATTTAAAATAGCTCACTGCATGTTTATTTTTGTCTATTACAAGTTATGTTGATTTGAAAGCCTACTAAGACTTCACCAAGAAAATGATGTCACAGAAGTAATTCTGATATACTTTTGTTGACCTTTGACCTTTTTAAAATTACATAATTACATATTCGTCATCAAAACAAAAAATGGTATAATATAAAACTATTTGAAAAACAAAAAACAAACGGACCGCCAGCTTTGGGCGTGTTAAGGAGTAATACATGCAAGATGGGCGATTTTGGGCAGTTCAGTTGCTAATGGGTCAAGAGTCTGGAGCAAAGAATATCATAAAATTAATAACTATGAGACGCTGCAAGTTTCTTGGAAATATGTATTTCGAGACAATACTGAGCCCAATTTTAGTGAAACACATATGGATAACCATTTTGCTACCCCCTTCAAAGGCTTCCACAAACACCGAAAAAGTCTTACGGATTTCATTGAAGTGGGTCGGGTCTAGGCCGGAATGGGAGCCGGGAATGGAGCACTCCAGACGAGCCTTCTGAAAACTTGACCAGTATCCGACCAGTCCCGCATCATTCTGAGGTAATAAGACAATGAAACACATGCAGCTAGAAATGTCAGCAAATAATCAATGTGCTGTAAACAAGTTTTGTCATCCCTGTTCTGTCTCAGTTTGAATTAAGTTTTTGCTTCTTTTAGTTTCACTACTGTATGTGGCATATATTTAGTGAGTCTAATTTTTCGTGAATCAGGACTTCCTGATAACTTCACGGGTGGTTGCATTTGCGCACAACACTGAGCGGAGAAATGTATGCATGCACATCGCATTCATGTCGGGATCAGAGTTGATTTTTCGTGTGTTTTTAAATTTTCGAAGAGCACCTGACTCATGAAAATAAAAACCTCATGAAATATTAGGCACATACAGCATTCGCTCAAGCATATTTGCATTCATAGAAGCAAAATTTCCACACGGCAGAGCTATAATAGCAAAAAAGAACAGGATGACAAGCATGATATAAAGTAATTACTCCAAAATGGCCTCCTTTCACGAACGTTCAATGACATCTGTGTGACCACAACTGACGGTCACATGATCAATACCTTCTTCTCATTGGTGGTTTTTGCCTAAAAGGGTTTCCGTGATTAATTTCTCTCTTTTTGGTATTTTTTAATTTCAAGTAAACTTCCCCTTTGGGTCAGTTTCTCCTTTTATTTAGACTGGAATCATACTCATAACAAGATGTGATACCTTGTGTTGATAACACAAGCACATTCACAGCCTTGTTGTTTCATGCTTGTTATTCTGCCATTACCTACTCGGCAGAGAATACAGTCTGAAGTGCCGAAAGGTTCAATACCCCTGCGTTCTCATGCCTTGATTTACGGCAATCATCTGTGCCTTGATTTACAGGCATACCTGACACCAAAACAGTGAATCTAATTTCTGCAAAAACATCCAAATTGTCCACGGAACTATTTTTCCCCTAATGGCATCCTCCTCCACAGTCTTCAGTAAACATATTTTGCTCTCTGGACTCACAAAGGTGCATTTGCACCTGTGCCAATTTTTCTGTTTATATTACCTGTGCAGACTGTAGTCATTTCATCAGCACAAGGCAGTTGTCTACTGAAAGACCGTTAGTATCACTTTCTGTTGAATCCATTCCACTACACAAACAGGAAGGCCAAGATAACATTTCTCTTCTGCTTTCTATCTTGGGCAACCGTGTAAAATCAGGCTTATCACTTCGGTCTTCTGCCGCTCATGCATGCTGATCCCCATCCACGTTTGAGGATAAAAGCGCTTAGAGACGATTATAAATGTGATAATGTGCTATACAAGTATTGTGAATTACTATCATTATTATTTTATGAATATATGAGTGTAGCAAATTAACTCTGCTGGCACCTAATCATGATCTGACTGTACTTTGCCTTCATATACAAAAGGCTGCAACAGGCCAGATCACACTCTACTTCAGATTCAATTGGTGTATGAATAAATGTGTCAGGGTATGCAAACAAGGGAAAGTGAAATAACAAACTAAACAAACTTCATACATTGTACACAGGGTGAGATACCCCATGTATGAGAAAGCTGGCTATCAAAGCTGAACGATTATATGCAAAAAGGAACAAATAACTGCTACAGCTGAAGAGAAACTACATCTCTGCTGATTTTCTATCAATAAGAATATGACATGTATTATAAATCATACACAACTCATAGAAACCTCTGTTTGATAAGGCTGTACTTTTCTCAATGACAGTATAAAACCTTAATGTCACTTTGGCTGTCTTCTTCTTGAGGACAAAATTTGTATCACCAGGTATCTTTACATGAGTATAAATACTGATTGCAAAAGCTGTTATCAGTTTTCAGGAATCACTATTGGGTCGCGAATTTAACAACACATGAAAATATTGCTGTGTACAGTAAAGTGGCGTGCACCTACAACATCTCGCCAAAATGTCTGTGACCTCCTCATTTGCGAAAATATCTATACGGGAAAATAACAGCTTTTACAGTAGTACTCACCTACAATAGGCTTTAATAGCTCTCATTATTTAAAGGAATAATACACTTAGTACTTGTGTGTGGGATGTAAATAAAATAATAAAAGTTATTGATGTGGAAAACAGTGACACTTTTTGATGGTGTGCTAATAGGAAGCTCTGAAACGACTTCAATCTATAATTCAATTTAGGTCTGATATTTGATGTCTACAGATTCAATGGGGTGCTATGATATAGACCTGTTTGGTTTTGGTGCTGTTTTTTTTTTTATGTATTATTTTAGCCACAACTGGGGGCTTCAGTATACCTAACAATAATGATTTATGCACTGGCATAAACAATGCACCTGACTCATTGCATAACTCATCAAATCAAATCATCTTTTCTTCTTATTCCCCCCCCCCCCCCCCCGCTATGGCCGACATAAGTTTAAACAGTCTTTTTCTTTTTTTTCTTGAGAATGAGTAGGTCTATACCCTCAAATAGACAAACCGAAATATTGAAAAATGTGTTTTGGATATTTTACTTTCGGTTAATGTCACATTCATAACTGCACATGATTTGAAGCAATGGATGTGCTCAAAGAAGATTTTATGTATGCATAGCATTACATACAAGAATCTTCTTGTGCGTTCCTTTCAATTTACAAAGTTTTTGTGATAACTTCAAATTCTGACAAGTTCTGTTAACTTTTAAGTAACATAAAAAACATATTCAAATATTGAATTAGAGTACATGAAAACAGAGAAAGAAAGAGCATAGAATATTCAAAGAACTACATTGTATTTACATTTTACTTAAAACAAGAACATTTTTGAGACAGTTGTGAATCTTAAGAGAAGACCATAACTCGTGTTTCTATCAACACGTACAGATTATGTATAACATCTGAGTGGAATGCAATACCCAGACAAAAGACATTACTTTTCTATTAATTCTTATATATACACAATCACAAATTCAGAATACTTCGCAGTGGTGTGTTATTACAGTTGTGGTCACAGAGATACTTGATAAGTAACTGGGGTTCATTAGACATCGATAGCAGTCTGTCTTACAATGTGAAGTGGAAAGTGGTCTAAAGTGGTTATAATCTTTGGCGAGAAGTCAACAAGTAGTTTTGAAAAGTTTTTGTAAGTTACAGTGTTTGTCTATACACATGTGTACTAGATGAAACCCTTGGCTTGTTAATGTGTTGAAAAAGCTTCTTTCAGATGTAACACATGTTCACAGCTCCGTGCCAGAAAGATCAGTCTGCAAAAGGAGAGAAAAATCCTGCATTTGGTTAACTTTGCTTTGGAAATATCAAATATCACACATACCAGCTATTACGACATTGAATCCCCCCCCCCCCCCCCTTCCTGTTTTGTTTTCCTGTGAGAGGACAGTCTGAGTTCTACTGCCGGGGAAAATAATGAAAGAGCTTTTCACTGAATTTAATGTCTTGAGATGTGTACTGATGCTTATGTGTGTTATTGTCCCAAAGAAGTATGATATCAGGCCATCTGTAGAGAATTTGATAGCTTTCAAGAGCTCATGGTTCATCCACTACACCAGACGAAATTTTGTGCAGCAAAATAATCAAATTTGACTCAATTCCTTAAAAGACTTTCCAAACATTCAGCAGAAAAGCAAAATGAAAAAAACAAAACAAAATCAACAGGCAAATCCTTCAAATATTTTGTCTTGTTAACATTTTGTAACATCCAAAACACAGTGCATTATATGTTTTTTCTACTTCCTCTTTCATGTGTTGTTTTCATTCATAGTAACGGGAATTAGATTGATAGAAATACCACATAAAGTCATGGAAAATAACCTTTGCTTCCATTTAAAGTTACATACATGTAGCAATACCAAATTAAGCGATTAGCAACTGCTGTTTATTACAGGTCAACATACTTGTTGCATTAAACTCATGGATACAAAACTTTAGCAGAACAATACAGGACTACAGTTCATGCAACTTGTGTGAATCAACCACATTTTATTAGCATTGGGTGAGGACCAAGAAATTCAAGCCATAATTCTTCATCCAAACTTCATCTCATCATGTTAACACGCTGTAATGTCCCAGTACCTGCTTTAGTCCGAAAAAACTAAAATAGTTTTATACCTGCAATGTCTTTTGTTATTATGGGTACTACAAGCAGAAATTGACAGATAATGTCAGTGACAGAATCTTGGATTGGAAGGTATTTATGTGGGTGTATCCAAGAAATCTACAAAAAAAGTAGAACAAATATTGTCAAATATATGGTACATATTTGGATATTCATTTGGCCACATATATCACGTGACTATATCATTCCAAATTGAATGAACAAATAACGAAATAGTGCTTGTCTTACGAATTTCAGTTGAAACAGCGTTAATTAGAATGATGTTAAAGGTACAGTGTAATTTGAATGCTCCAAAATGAATTTGAAAGAAGAGATCATAAAATTGAAATACCGAACATGTCATCTACGCTTAATTTTGCTAAATTGAGTGCAGCAATAAGGAATTGGCTGGGAAAAACCTCTATTTCCCACTTTTGATTCTTAATAAGTAGTGATATTTAGACATCATGACTTTAACACAAGTCGACATGCATTCACATTGCATGGTCCCCATTAAGATTTCATATTTCATGTCCAATTTTGATAAAACTTTTATCATTCTGATAATATATCATACAGCTATTCATTCTATTCATTAAAATCAACTCAAAAAAGGAGCGATTAATCCCTTGCACCGATTTTTTGCTTGTTGAAATCAACAGTCATGAGAATGCATCCCACTTTCTTCTTGGTAGATGGCATTCTTTATCCGTGTGAAATTTTCTGCACTAAAAACTTGCAAAGCAATGTGCCATGACCAGACAATTTGCAGAATCAAAGTGTGGGATGACCCTGTTGAAAATCAAAGCATGAAGGTTAAAGGTACGATGCAACACAATTATGACAAAACTTGGAATATTCCAGGCAGAATTTGACTAATTTTCATAGGCTCAAATGCTTAAAAAAAGGGGGGGGGATCGAACATATATTGCCGGCTGAGATTATTTTCATTTTCAGTCAAATGTTAAAAATCAAAGCCACAAGGGCACTATATTACCAGATGTTTGGAATAATGCTTATACTTGTAAATCTACCTACCTTTGATTAATTTAACTGTATCTTTCATGAAATGTTTCCTTTATATCAACACTCAAATCTTAGAATGAAATAGCACCCTTCTGGCTCTCAGCTGATGATACTTGCTGCCTTTTGTATTCAAGATGCACTGTCAAGTCACAATGAAAAATAATGATTTGTTTGTTTTAGGTAATTTAGTGATGACTGCATGAAATCCGAACTTGGAGGAAGGAAGTCCTTCACGGAGAAGTGTCCTAAAAACAAGACTTATCGTGCATTTTACTACTTTGAGGAAGCATTCACGGAACAACATACAATGTATGTGAGCTAAAGTAAATCCTAAATCCCTAGGATTTAGAGAAAGTCTACTGCACAATACCTTACTGTAAAATGAGAAACACTTGCCGCAAGAAACTTTTGCGAATTGGAGCCAACTGCCTTTTTCGTGGCATGAAACTTTCGCAAATTACAGACCATATGTAAAAAAAAAAATAAAAAAATAAAAAAAATGTGGGAACAATGATCTCGGCAGTGCAGCAGCATCATAACAATAGTGCTTATCACACACACTACACCAGTGATCTCAGTGTCACAAGTAGACAGCTGCACCGCTTTATGCATTACCATATGCATAAATATATCTACAACATGGGTTTTGATTTCTGTGAAGAAAAAAACTGAGGATTTATAGCATGTACAGATCTATCGAGTATACATTTAAATTCTGTGTGCAACTTTCATCTGTTTATGCATTTTTTTTTTTAATGGTATGTGAGCATTCAATGGCTTTTTGTTCTTAATTGGCTTTTGCTTTTTAATTACAGTCAACTGTATCCATAATTATAGGAATGAACAAGCTTCACAAATGCATGTACAGTAGGTCTAGACTAGTTCTAGACTATGAATTTGAGTTTCGCTCTTGTGCCAATTGAGGATGACTGGGTAGAACGTGAAGTGCTCAAGAGTTCTTGTCCAGGCATTATCACTTTTGAGAAAACAGCGCCTCCTCATGTTGACTTTAGTGCTACCTCATGACTACTGTAAAAGTTGTGGGCTTTCATATTTATGAGACTTGTATAACAAAAAGTTTGTTACAAATTTAGGTCAATAGTAAAAAATATGACCCAAAACTGTTTCTGGTTTAGTTTTTGTTTTTGTAAGCAATCACAACAGAACAGATCAAATGAAATAAAAAGAAGATACTAGTATAACTATATTCTCGAGGCTGTAACTCCTGGAGCTTATAAAAACCATGACCATGGCCAGTACTTAGAGAGACTACAATTAAATTTCATTGTATTCCTAGTACTACAATAAGTTTGGGACACAACAGAGCAACCACACAAATTCATTTCAAAGCACAGGTCCACGTAAGGTAAAAGATGATGACTAGAATCATATCAAGCCCCACCAAAATGGCACAAGTCATCAGATTTGGATGTAGAGCGAAAAGAGTCACTGAAATTTAGAATCTCACATTTTCACGACACAGCAATGTTGGCTGGAAACGTGTAAACTGAGTGAGTTTAATGACAACACTGCTTCACAAATCACCCACAACTTTGTGTACAACTTTTATGAAAATATCATGTTTCAGATTGGTGATTAAGCGAGTACATGTATAACCCATAAAACCTAACAGAACATGAGACCTTGCTCCTCAAAACACAACGATGACTCACAGTGAAGGGTACAAAATATTCTTGCTGACACCATTTTTTATTTGATTAAAATGAAATAATACATAAAAGGTTTGTGTGCAGTTGATTGCTAGACTTGTGACACAACAATGACATCATCTTCTTTGTCTGTGTAATTGCACCCAAAACCACCATTTAAATAAATGTGTGTGCTACTTCAAAATCACATAATCATGATCTTCTTATCCTGATTTCCATAAAGCCTCTATCTCTCTGTTTAATTCTAACAAATATTCTAACAGTCAACTTTGGCATGGGATGACAGAGCACTATCATATCAGATAATGGATAGAAATTTCACACAATTGATAGTTTCTTGGTAACAATAACAGCCACTGATTTTGTTTTGGATGCCTTTTAGCTGACACTTTTCACTTGTTTATCAGGTTGGAGTCATGCCCCTCCAGCAGAAAAAAAAAAATGCAAAGATATGAAATTCCAAACTGGCCTTGATACTGGATATGAAAAGGCAAGTTCACACAGAGGTCAAACCTTGGCTATTGTATCATGGATACTGGGTTTATTACCGTACATGGGCTGTAACAGAATGTGTAAATTTCACATATTTCTTAGAATTTACACACGATCACAATACACACACATACACCGCATACACACACACACACACACACACACACAAATGATATTCTTGAATACAGAGTTTTGTTGAACTGATAGGAATTTTGAATTTCGAAAAGCTTATTGCCATTCACTATGGTGATCATGTATTGAATGTACACGGAATATCAAAAAACAGAAAGACAAAGATTAAGTGCTATACAGTTCGACCTCTATTATCCAGCCATGTCAGGACCGGCGCTCATCCGGATAAGCGAATTGGCCGGACATGGGAGATACAATGTTAATGTATATAGCTGCCGTCCAAGATTGCGATTTGGCCTCAACTGCGCCATGATTTACTGACAAGTTTTCCATCCATGTTCTTATGGTGAATTTATAGATCATGACTGCTTACTTTTACGATGATAATGTGGTGTGAATTTATGTTAGTTCTGTCGGGAATATTGTAGGTAAATCGTGTGAGTTTTGTAGAAAGTTTAATTGAGTTTAAAGTCACTGTTTTTTTCTAAATTTTCGGATGAAAAAAACAAGTCCTTCACTGCGTGAACGCATCCGAATAGAGATTTTTTGGATAAAAGGAGGCCGGATAAACGAGGTCGAACTGTATTTGTAAGGATATCATGAACATGTGCAGTAGAGGAAGAAAGAGAGAGAAATGTTAATATGCCCCGTTTCTACCAGCATGATCACCAGGAAAGAGACCTTGTGCAAAGAAGAAGGGAAGAAAGAAAAGTTAACAATTTATGGTCTTTTATTGATGTTCTTGCTGCTACTTTCTGTAAGTAAGCCCACATCTTGAATGCATTATAACAGGCCCAGTATTAAAAGAGAAGGAACCAGCCTGGGGTTTGAACCTGTCACCTGCTGCTGTACCGAGCAGAGACAATACCAACAGAGCTGACGCCAGTTCATTACATAAACATAATATCCACAGTCACATTGACAAAATATCATGATCTTTAAAATCTTGAAGTTTTGCCAGTGTGACCGCAATCTTTACCGCGAAAGTTCTCGCATAACTCCGGGCAAAACTTCCAACTCAAACTAGGGATATTTCTCGGACTCCCGCCAATCTTCTTGACCTTTGGGCAGTGTGAACGCTAGCAACCGAAACTTCCCAAATCTTGAAGTTTAATCTTTAAAATTTTGAAGTTTTGCCAGTGTGACCGCAATTTTTACCGCGAAAGTTCTCGCATAACTCCGGGCGAAACTTCCAACTTAAACTAGGGATATTTCTCGGCCTCCCGCCAATCTTCTCGACCTTTGGGCAGTGTGAACGCTAGCAACCGAAACTTCCCAAAGTTTGACCAGCCCACCATCTCTTTGTGGGCGGTGCCTCAGAAGTGAGTGGCCATGGTGATGTGCAGGTTTTTTCTTGCGCATGCACATTAGTGACCCAAACTTCGAGAACTTATAGATCGAGAAGTTTGGCTGCTACAATGTAGCTCGGACGGACAAAGATCGTGAAGATTTCGTGATCTCAAACTTTGCAATCTTTCGCCAGTGTGACCATGGCTAATTACCCAATAATGCCCCATCTACCAATGTGTGTTTGTGCTCTCCTGGTATCATTGATGATTCATTGGTCTCTAAGAAGACAAGTTTTACTAGAACACATAGAATTACTGCTGAAAAGGAACACACACACACACACACACACAAAATAAATTCGAGCTAAATAAAGAAGCAACATTGCACACACAAGCTGCTTAACCCTCTATGTGCCACATTAATTTTCTGTCCACAGGTACGTGTCTGAAAGTTTTGCAATTTTGACTCACTAGCTGAAAAAAATATCCTCTTGTGTGAAGGAAGTATATCTGGGCAATTACCCCCAGAGGGCAATTACCCCCCCCCCCCCCCCAGCTAAACACTGGTTAGTGGTAAGGTTAGAGTAAAGATTAGGGTTAAAAGTTTGGGTTAGGGTTAGGATTAGATTCAGGATTAGGATTAGGGCCAGGGGACTGGTCCGGGGTAATTGCCCAGGGGGTAATTGCCCTAGACCCGACAGAAGAGTTGGCGGATGAACTCCGCAAGGTCCGCGGTATGTACCTCAACCTACCTTGCATACCCTCGCCACTCTGCTGTATATCATGCTTCCTTGGTTGATGTGTTCCACAGCTACCTCCCGATAAAAGAAGTAGGTCCGGTCGTTGACTATCAGCGGTTTGCCTACAAAGTCTGCCTCTGCAAATAAAAGGGAGATTAAGAAAGAAAGGGGGATATGTTTGAATAAACTCCAATCAAAACATGCTGCCCATACACTCCACAAATAGACTCTTGAAAGACCCAGGTCTTTTTGTTTTCTGTCCCTCTCATGTTTTATATATAGAAAGGGCGGGCAGATTGTACACTTTGCCCAATGACGCCTGCAGTGCGACAAGCAACAAAAAAAAAAAAAGAAAGAAAAAGGAAACACATATTAAAACATACCCTCCTTTAAGAGCAAAAGTGTTCAGCAATTTGCAGAATAAACACGGACATATAATAGTAGAGCTGGCCTGTTTCATGATGCTGCTTGTAATTATTGCGAGAAGTGATTGTGGCAGAAACCTTCATGTGCAAAACTAATTGTTATGCCAGCTGCTGCAGAAGTTACTTTAGAAACCACTAATAATGAAATTACATTCTAAACTAAGAATGATAAATTCAGATGGAAATACATATATAGTGATGTCACAACATTTTTCTGCATTGAACTGAAGATGAATTGGTTTCATGGTATTCAGGTTGTCTCAAAGGACAAGTTCATCCAAATCTATGTGCGGATTTAGTGAATGCAGCAATATTTATAGTAGAACACATTGGTGAAAGTTTGAGGAAAGTTGGACAATCGTTCAAAAGTTATGAATTTTTAAAGATTCTCTGCAGCCATTGTTGGGCAAGAAGACTACTACAGTCTGTGTGATGTGGCATACAAAATAGTTTGCATGAACAAGGATATAAAGAAAATAAAGAAGGAGAAAAGGAAAATTCAAACAAAGTGTGTGTTTGTTATTTTAATGAAAAGTACACACTCCCTTGACTTGTTACTAACACATGTTAAGGAAAATATTGTTCCCCTTGCTTACAGAAGAAAGGTTTGCTAGAAATACAAAAATATGTTGACTTCTCTTTAACCCCTTTTCTTTATACTGGTGTACCTACACGTACATGTACATTATATGTTGCATCACAGACTGTACCATTCTTCTCATTCAGTAATGGCTGCACTAAAACTGTAAAAGTTCGTAACTCTTTAAATGGATTGCCTGATTTTCCTCAAACTTTCACTGATGTGATGTATTCTGCTAATATTGCTGCATTCACTTAATCCACAAATATATTTGGGTGAAATTGTCCTTTCATGTCTTAAATGTAGATTACTTGCCTTTGAACAAAAATGGTAACTTATCTCCACACCTAACTCATCATTTGTTAAATTTGTCAGTGTCATTTATCAGTTTTCATATTTTTCTTCTACACTTAACGTTTCTAATACAGTAACTTTCAGAGGCTTAAGATACATTTAAGATTGCTAATTCATCAATAAAAAGAAGACCACTGTAGAAGCACAAACAAAATGAATGGCCAATAGACAAATATCTCTGTCATTTTATATACCAGTCTACAAATTGCTCAATATCCATGACCTTGACATTTTATTGCACATATCACAAGCAGTAATAAAAAAAAAAAAAACCCAAAAATGTTCATGCAACAATGCGTGACAGCTGCATCACAGGATGAGTAATATGTGAAGCTACTAATTCACGGGGGCGAACTAACCGACAAAATTCATCCCTCCCCCATGTTTTACACGACAGAGTGCCAACTTTGGCGTGATTTCATATGTCCTTCTAGATCTTTCCAGCGTTGATTTCTGTTCTAACTGCCATGTGCTGAAAAGAAATTAAATGAATAAAACTGGTGTCTCTTCCACATCATTGCAGAATGATGGAAGATGACACAACCTCCTGGTCCTACTTTTGGGGATGATACAATGTATAATTCCTGGAGAGGGGTGTGTTGCATTTGTTTGTTGTTGTTGTTGTTGTTGTTTGGTCTATTTTGTTTGTCTTTAAATTCTATTCATGTCAGATAGAATTCAATAGTTTGTTTGTTTGTTTTTTTTTGGGGGGGGGGGGTAAAGATCAACCTTTGGTTTCATTTATTTTCATGCTTTATCTGTCTTTTGACATTCATATGGAAAGGTAGCTTGGCGGCGGTAACCTCATACATGACTAATTTCTATTTGGAATACTCACGACATGTGCCTTGCACAATAAACAAGACAATCTTTCCTGTCAATTGAGTATAACATATAACATCGGTCTGTTCAAATACACTAGTACAACGGCAATATGGCATGCAAGTTTATACAGAACCTACAATGCATACATATGGGTAAAATTGGCTACTACCAAACCCTGCATACAATAGCAACTTGCATGTTTTGTGACAATTTTATTAACACATTCAAAAGGAAGTGATGTATTTTGTCTATTTGTTGCTATTGTGAGGTGTTTTTTTTTTTTTTGGGGGGGGGGGTGGTGGTGAGGTATTATGTTTCCTATTAATACCATCTTTTTTTTTAATATCATCATTACCTCCACCAAGGAGGTTATGTTTTTGTTACTGTTGGTTTGTTGGTTTGTTTGTTTGTCAGTGTGCAAAATAACTCAGTAAGTTTTGCAGGGATTTTGATGAAACTTGCAGGAAAGGTTGAGAATGATACAAGGAACAGATTATTAAATTTTGGTAGTGATCCGGAAATTTTTATGGATTTTATGAAGGATTTTTGGTATTTTGTCAGGTAGGGTCAATGAACTTGGGAGTTCAAGCTGTGCATTTTTGAGGTTTTCATGCGTGCACTAAAGCACGTGCTCCAGTGTCTGTTGAGGCGAGGCGCACCGAGCAGCTGAGGTTTTATGACGTAACAAAGGCTTCTACATTGGGAAATTGGGCGATTTTTCAGAGGGTGGAAATCACTGATCTCTATGGAAGAGCAAGATCACAGTGGAAAGTAGCTGCTTGGTGGAGGTCTGCGCTCTCAGAGTGTTTTCTAGTTATTTTGTGCCAGTTTAGCATGATAATGTACATGTGGCAAGGTATTTGTATCCAATGCACATCGGCCGTAATAAGGCAAAACAACGTAACTCAGAATATCATGTTCTGAGAAAAACGACTTTGAAAATTTAATTGGTTCCCATTTTTCCGTCATAGGAGCAAGACACTTTTGAAGCAGCGAAGTTTCTTAGGCATTAATAAAGAATATCTCGGGAAAATTTCAGTAAAATAGGACTTCTCGTTTTAGAGTAATTGCCATGTTTAGAATAGATACAGCATTTTACCGAATCACAGCACTGTGCTGATGAGTAATTCTAGTTTGCCAAAAGAGCGTATCCTTACTTACGTTGTGCGAGAATCCGCACGCGGCAACATATCAATTAGGCAAAAGAACGTATCCTGACTTACGGCGCGTAAGCATTCTCCCGTGAAGCCACTTCAGTATGCCAAAAGAACGTATCTTGACTTACAAATATCTGCGCCTCAACCCTTTCATCAATGTAATTAGGCAGAATGACGTATCACGACTCAATGGCAACAATCTCTATGATTTATTTACTTTTACAATTTTGTTAACTGGATGATAAAAGTCCCGTTATGTGTTTTTAAATATACATAAGGAATAGTAAAACACGTTAGCTTGCAAAATTATCGATGCAATTGAACATTTTCATTTTTTTTTTCTGAACACTTACCGAGTATGTACTAAAATGTAATTAGTTGTTATCTACCAATTACCGTATATTTTTGTTTTACTTCATTTGCATACACAGTTTATAGTTTACTGAGATGTCCATTCTTTTTTATTATCTTTGTGTATGTTTTTTTATCTCTTGATGTAAGATTTTTTTCATTGGGAGCATAATTATATGTGGTTTATCATTCATGTTGTTTTAACAAAAGCATGGATTTGGATTAATATTGACAACTAAAGTACGAGTTTGGGTAAAGTCTGAAAATGGATTTCATTACACTTCTTATGCCATGTGCTACAATTATGATGAACTTGAAATATGTATAATTTTTAGTATGAAAATGCATGAGTGGCAACTATTATGACTGTATGGGAACTGGCAAAAAAAAAAAAAATAAAATGGGTATAAAAAAGAATTGTATAGACATCTGTACATACACTTCGTTTCAAAGACACATACACGCATGTGTTAATATTGAGACTCCTGTTTTAATTTCTATCTTTTCTTTGATTTATTTAACGATTTCCATTGAGATGAAAGGATTTGAACAGACAGAATAATATTAAGTACTTTGTTTATCGTTATAAGTTGTTGATGTTTGGTTGATTGCATGAATTGTATCCGTATGGTTAAAATGCCTCAATTCTTTGAACAACAACAATAATAACAATAATTTATCAGGTAAGTATGAATCCAGGTTTTAATGTTTTTAGGTGTAACTTGACCACACACACACACACACACACACACACGCACACACACAACCAAGCAAGTACAAAACACACACACACACATATCTCAGACTTGTCAGAGGTGCAAGCATTCTCTCAGTTGAATAACTTTGAGATAGACATAACAGAAACGTAGATGCAGAGACTGATTTACATCTTCTTAAAGGTTTATAGGGAAAATGTGTGTACATCTGTTTCTCAAAGACAACAGCATTACATAAATCATTCGATTATTTGCAAGTCTTAAAAATATGAAATAGGTATCTACGCTTTCTTCTTACAATCAAAGATAGAGTTTGATATGCCATTATGCTTTTATCACATTGAAAGCAAATCAGCAGTAACTATAAACATTATCATGATGGTAAAAGAAATAGAAAAAAAAAATGTAATTTACTCCCCGAGTAAAGTAGCCTTTATTATTACGTACCACAGTTGAACAGAACCATGGGAACAAAATTTTCAATTTCAATAGAACAGAACATATTTTTTTTTTCTGGAGATTAGTTATACTTAGTTATACTATTACCGTATCAGACCTTCGCATCAATTTTTACCTTGGAAGATCAGAACATCTACAAATTACAAATTATAAATAGCACACAATGTATTTAAATCTTTACTGTTGTTGAAGATCAAGTGTAGTAAGAAGTAAATACTTGGGTAAAGAACAATTATCAGGCAGCTGAAACGAAGGGAGAATTTGCAACAGTATTCACTTTAAACACATTTCAATAAACGTCTTCACAACAGCGATTTGCTGTGCTGCAATACATCTGCGATGTCTGAGAGCTCCCAGTTGGATTAGGCTCAAAATAAATCAAAATTATGCAGGAAATAAGGTGCCTATTTCCCTGGTTTTCTGAAAATATGTTGACATGTTTCAATCGACATGATATTGATTTTGAGGGCAAGCATTTACAACAATATTTGATATGAACAAGTGATAGTTTTACCTAAAGTTGATAATCATCATTTCAAAGGGCAATAAGCCCTCATATTTTTTTTGAAATAGAATCTTTAGTTTCATATCAATATAAAAAAAAAGAAATCTTTCTTAGGTGCCTTAATAACGTAAGAATAGTCATTAACATTTCACAGTTGAGTTTTGCGAGTTCTTAATTTAACTGTGAAAGATTTACTTGATCCTATATAAACAATCCGAGTGTTATTATTTTTCTTTTAGAGTTGACTGATCTAGTGCACAATCCACTCCATCTTTCATGAGATTCTGACGGGCGTGCAGAGCTGTTCTGAAATTTGTATAGTTGCTCTTTTCTCTGCTTTCGAACTGCTCGGTAGACCACTGCAGGAAAATGAAAAAGAAACGCAAGAGAATAATTAACACAAAATAAAATGAGGCACTCTGTATTTTCCATAAAAGAAAGCTAGTGAATTTCAATTCTGCTTTAGTTATGTGATTAAATTCTTCATTAGACATGGTTGTTTGTAACAAATCCTCTCTCACAGACCCCCCCCCCTCCTAAAAAAAGCAAAGAATATGAGAATGAGTATTTATGAAGAGTTTGTTCGCAAAACCGATAGGTCCGTTTCTGAAGATTTTGACGTACAGTCTCTCTCATAAAGTACAAAATAATATCTTTTAAATTATATACTGGTCAGTCCATAAAATGGAACATTTTTGAAGTTATGTCAAAAGAAGCAAACAACTCTTTATTTTTCTTGACCCTTAATCGCAAATATCTCCATTTGGCAAATATGGACTTATCGTATTTTGCAAACAAACTCTTCAAATAATGAAATACACTCACAATATCTATTATTCAACATCATACAAATACCCCTTGAGGATGCCCAAGGCTGTGTGTTTGTTTTGAGACAGAATATGGTTACTATTTCATCAGTTTTCATTTAATATTATTATTTTTTATCGCCAAGGAATGAACTGTGAAATGTGGTATTCTCAAATTATCAGAGAGTCATCATCATGGATTCTGCCTTCTTTTATTCTTATTTTTTTATTTTTCCAAATGCCGGCTTGTGTTGCTAGTGATAATGACAAAGGTGGGATTCATTTCTGCCCCCTTCTCCTAATACTTTTTTTGTATGAATTAATAGGTGATTATTCAACGTGTACCTTTCATTGTACTTGATACACTGCATTCCTTTTCTGTGCTGGTCTAGGCTGGCGGTTGGTGGGGACACTGAAAAGAGAGACAAGCAAATATGTATATCAACACGAATGTTATTATCACCTAAAGTAGACGATTGGGTCTGAATATTTGAACTTTACATAGTATTTAAAACCACCTAACTTAAGAATAAATATTTGAATTCCATAAGCTTTTGCCCTCAACATTTTTATGGGGGAGGGGTGGAACGTATTAGCATGTATAGGATCTGCCATGGCAACAATGCATTGTATCGTATCGAAATGAAAAAAAAAAATAATGTTTTAAAGAATATGTACAGCTGACTAAAATTGCACAAAGAATTAAAAAGTAAATAAATCAGGCCTCCATAGTTAGCAGGTAAAGAGTACCACTAAATATTACCTTATTTTTTAGGCTAATTTTAAGTGAGTAAATTCCTGTATGTACGAAAACACCACAATCACATTCTTCATCCTTTCAAGAAATAAGAAACAAGATCTAAGACTACTTATGTTTAACCAAAGATGTAGACCAAACATTATATTCCAGTATCCCTACTTTTCTTGCCAAAGTAATGATGTTAATGTCATTATTAGAACATATCGTCTGCCATCAGTTCATGTAGCCACTAAAGACTAAATGGAATTCATCAGTATCAAGCTTTATTGTCATTTGCTTGAAGTCGAGTCTACTGTTTACTATAAAGCTGTTACTTTACAAAACTGAATTTGAGGTAGAAGACCTCAAGTCGAATTATGTCGATGATCATAACAGTATATTGGGGTCCACTTCCTTTGCGCATAGGTAAATATCTTTTGAGAGTCACTACTTGATCTACTAGACCACTAGTAGTAGTACAAGTATCCTACATTTACATAGTCCTTTAATAGTAGAACCACAACCACACCAATGAGCTACGTTTTGCCAAGTCCACCGACAGGAAAGGCTGTCATACTCATAGATCTATGTTTGCTCTTTATTTTCGTAGCTTGCTGTGTTTTTTGTTTGTTTGTTTTTTTTTTTACTCATCATTTTCGTAAATCTTAGTGAAAACTATAATTGAAAGTACTGGACCCTACTAGCATAGCGTACTGTCGTCCACTCTGTACAGCCCAATTGCCGTACTTCACACGGCGTCTGGTCGGGCTGGATCAAACTTAGACCTGACAAAAACAAAATAAAACTTACCGGTGTTACCGCTGATTTTCTTTGTGGTAGCATTAACTGGTCAGGAGAATATCCATTCCATGACTGCAAAACAGAACAACTGGCATGACTTCATGGTTCACACTGCAGCAAAGCTTGCCTGCCAGTCAACCAGTACTCTGCTGCAGCACTGGCACTGCAGCTGTTGTCGCAAGCGGCCCGGCATCAGCGGCGGCACTACACTCACTGCCGCGGCTGAAATGGATCTGCAGCACGTAGCCGTAGGTCTTGCACATAGAGTTATGCAGTGTAGCGTGTGTTGCGATGGCCACGATGTTGATACGTTGTTTTGCCGTGCTGACTGTAGCGCGCATGGCCCTGATTTTATACAGCAAGGCGCTGTATGATGACATACGTTCCTTTGCCGTGCTGACTGTAGCGCCCATGGCCCTGATTTTATACAGCAAAGCGCTGTATGATGACATACGTTCTTTTAGCGTCGCAATTTCCTTCTTTTTTCTTGAGAAACCACCATGAAAAAAACAGTGTATGTAAAGATACGTTCATTTGCCGTAACAGCGAAAATGCTTTCTTTGTCATTTCTATACGTATCTCAGCTTACGTTGTTTTGCCTAGCTGGAAACGGCAACGTTGTGAAAAAGGTGTGTGAGATACGCTTTTTATCTCTGAAATGGTAAACATTTGAGAATTGAGACATTCACCATTAAAAACAGCACATTTTATTTAGGAGCCATATGCTCATAACTCAAAATGCCCAAATTTTGAGTTACGTTCCTTTGCCTTATTACGGCCGACATCAGATGGATACCTAAAGATAAAGAACTATTGTAAGAAATGCGGACAGAAATACATGAGTTATATATGATATCAATCTTATTCAAACAAGAGTTAATAATCATTTGCTGCAATAGATTGGCTCATCTTTGCAATTATGGGTCCTATCGTATGAAGTATTGTAACCAAACAAACATATAATAATCCCCTTGTGGGAGAGTATGATGTGCAGGAATAAAAAAATTAAAAATACAAAAAAAAACTGCATGGAGGAATGGAGAGAGAAATATTGTAAGCAGTGGCAACAGAGTTATGACACTCAACTCCTATCCATACCATCATCAATCATTAAAGGGGATTGCTAGTAAGTGATCAGTGGGGATCAGTGGGAATGCTGGGGGATGATAGTTCCAATTCTTGTGGGATTCATTTAAGAGTACATTATATATTTATTGTTGGGTGAAATTTTTTGCTTCAGAACGGTCTCAACGTATCAAGTAATGCGCAGTTTAATGCCCCGTCACTGTACAGGCATGCTAACCTGGCAACATTAAACTGCACATTACTTGAATATGAGACCATTCTGAAGCAAATAATGTTCACACAACAATAGATATATAATGTACTCTTAAATGAATCCCATAAGGATTGGAACAATCATCCCCCAGAATTCCCACTTATTCCCACTGATCAGTTACTAGCCATCCCCTTTAATCATTTATTACTGAATAATTTTCACAAAAACAGAAATGGGTCATAACCTCGCGACCATGCTAGCACCACATTTGAAACTTTTAGATCATTGACATCATCATCACAAAGTCTATCATCATGGCTGAACATTACCAAAGTATCCACATAATTGTATAATCTAGTCTGTTGTTCCCAAACTATATGATGATTAATGTAAGGGAAATGACCAATCTATCATAAGCATCCTCAACATAAATTACAGGCATGTATCCTTGCTCCACTTACATGTGTATCTATTACCTAAACTTTTGAAACAGCCATCCTATTCTTTTTTTTTTTGGGGGGGGCAAGCAGGAGCCACACGTGCTTATGATTCAAGTACAAAAGGAAAATCATTAAAAAGAGAGAATTAAAGAAAAACTGTACTAAAATACCATCTGCCCTTGTAGATCATAAGTGATGTACCATACGACCTAGAGCCCTTGAGAGAGTTCAACATGTTCACATTCAGTAGATCTAATGGGATTTTTCAATGGTTATTGATGCCCACCAGCATTTCTATAAGATTTGGATTTTGTTGTTGTTTCTTTTTCATACTTACTTTTTTTACTCTTTCATTTAGTTGTAGATATGTGGTTGAATTGATAAGAGAAATATGCAAAATACAGCTGAAAGATGTCCATTTTTTTACACATATATGACACATTTTAAAGTTACAAGTTTTGGAGGGTTTATTGAAATAAGAAAGAGAAGAAAAGAAGAAGAAGAAGTATTAGAACCCCAGGTGATAGAAGCATATTTTCTTGGTTGCTTTCAATGCAGAAATAACCCTGTGTTCAAAGAGAATCATGATATTATCCCACATATTTAATGAATAACTTTTTTTTCAGATATTACCAATGATATATCTAAGAGCAATTTCAAAATTTCCTATTAAACAAAACTGCACCCCAATCATCCAGCTTAAAGCACATATCATTTCATAATACAGTATTAATCGCATAATCGGGCATCTGATAATCGGGAACCTCGCTTTAAATGACATACGCTTCCCAGAAACATTTCCAATGCATGTTTATTTTCACTGGATAATCGGGCGGGGACCTCTGATAAACGGGACAATTTTTCTTCAAGCGATCTTTGATTTTGTTGATATTTTACACAAAAAATCTACCAAAATACCACAACAATATTTCAAAGATTCCCTATCAGTTGTCGTTTACATCGAACTTACAAAGCAAGCTTAGGACTGGTGTGTTTTGACCTCCGTCCATCCAGTACACGTACATGCATAGCCACGAAAGCGCCGTGTATAAGTATCCATGCCATTGCGAAACACATGCTTTCGCGAACATTCTTCTCCCCTACATAAGCAAAGCCATGTGCTCGCTTGCAATTCCTACTCAGAGAGTTGACAGAAGAAGAGCCCGGTTGCGATTACTCTCCAGTACCATTGCGAGAATGCAGGGAGAGCTAGAGGGTTGCGCCGAGGGGTAGCGTGGTTGTGTATTCATGTACATGTACAGTACATCAGTATGCATGTGTGTGTGTGTGTGTGTGTGTGTGTGTGTGTGCACTACATGTACATGTCGTATGCCGTTAGTGTATGGTGAGTGCTCATCGCGAAATCGGGCACCCCGCTTAAAGGGGCCGTGTTTGCTACTCCCAATCTGTCCCGATTATGCGATGAATACTGTACTAGGACTATATACCTATTTTTGCTTTGTGTGTGTGTGTGGGGGGGGGGAGGGGGGTAAGGGAATCTCAACAATCTTTCTTTCTGTAAACCACAGACTTCAATATAAATTAATCTCCACTGTAAAACTTTTCACTTCTTGTGATTATTCCCCTAAAAGTTGGGGGAAATATTGCTCATACCCCAATTAGAGTCCCCCGTCTAGGAGGACCTCAGGAAGACCTCCGGAGGACAAGCAAGATGAAGGTGAGTGTTTTTTTATACATGTTGTAATATAAACCCGTTGAGGACAAGTCCAGAGTATACTCGGGCAGGTGTCTATGGGAAATGCCTGTTGTAGCAAAATCAGCCTGTCCTCATTGGGTTAAACTCAGCGGGGGATGAAAGAGAGATTCCTGTTTGGATACCGTGGTCATCTAGCGCGAGGTCGGCATATGTTTCTATGAAAAACAGGGTGGGGGGGGGGAGCATTTTTCCTCAAGAGAGGCAGCAGTTTCTTGTGCGCACATACAGTATGCACACTATGCAACAAACAGCACAGATCACCGGAGTTGGTGTATGTCATGTTCACCCTGAGACCATTTGTGACCCACCACAACAAAAGGATCCTAAAGTCGCTGACGGCTGAGCTGAGAAAATCAAGTTTGAAGTCAGATCATCAAAATTGGTCAAAACGTTCGGATTTCTATTTTTGGCATAATTCTATAGTCTAATGCATAGTCTATCATCTGCCAAAATTTCGAAGCTAAATGATCAAAGCAAAGGCAAAAATTAGCATTTTTCTGGGCCATGATTTTCTGACTTTCAATGGAACAGAAACGTGTCCAAAGATTTGGATTTAGCGCCGCAGTTAGACTCTGCCCCTAGCAATGAGGGAGTGATCTTATTGGTTAGTGCATGGCATCCTGGTTACTAATTGGTCGTGTGTAGACCACTAGCGCTATTTGAAAGCTTGAATGAACATTGCGGAGGTTGCTAGGAGCATATCTTCTATTGTCAAGAGGTGAAAACTGTCTTGTTCCCCTTGATCATGATAGTGTCGGAAGGAAAACTTTGAAGGCGGTTTTCTTGAAACGCTGATTTCCTAAACCACTCGACATGTGCTAATAAAATCATCGATATCTCTGCAAGCAAGTACTTTTATGAGTCGTGTTATATATGAAATTAAAGTGGAAGAGTAAGGAAATAATGTCATGTCATTTTCAGAAAATTGTCCTCCAACTTTCAGATCCTTCTGTTGTAGCGGGTCACATTTATAGTCCCCTCATGTAGGGTGATCTACATAGTATACAGTATACCTCAGACTTATAATGCCAGACTTGTGCATTGTGCTCTGTGCGGTGACCATTCAGAGTCCCGTTGTCTGTAGAGGTAAACACAGCACAACTCTTGGATGCTGTGCCATGTTTTGGGGGACTCTAAACAGGTATCCAACAAGTACTGGTAACTATTTCCCCCATGTGGACAAGTACAATGGAAAAAGGCACTGCCTGACCATGACTTTCGCTTTTGCCCATGAAAAAGGTGAGAAGCTGTTTGGTGACACCTGATCTCTCTATGTGATATAAAAGTTCACATGATACTCACTTAATACACTGATGGCCCACTACAATAATATGGTTCTGTGTGAGTGTGAGTGTGAGTGTGTGTGTGTGTGTGTGTGTGTGTGTGCTGGTTTTTGTATTTTTTTTTTTGTGTGTGTTTTGCTCTCAAGCCGGCAGTTCATAGCATCAAGATTGTAATTCACTCTTTGTTTTTGAACGAGGCACATTTAAGTATGTAATTACATTAATTTTTACAACTCCTTCCCCCTCCCCCCCCCCCCCCCCATATTCATTGTTTTGGACACAAAAGCGATCAAATCATTGTATCTCTTCACTCTCACTTTCAGGAATGGCTTTGGTCTTAAAACCTCATCCATATGGCCCCATCACTGAAGTTTCATGGTTTTAATGGCGCATTATTTATCATTAGCGTCCAGCATTGCCATTGGGATAAAGTGCATACCCTACTCATCACTCTATGACGTCAAACAATATTTCACATACGCTACCCACATATCTAATATCAAACAACACCTAAATAGAATGTATAGCTATCCAATTGGTCAATTGCCCATCACGTGACATTTAGTTAAACGTTCCATCGCACGCTGTGGCTGTTGGCTGTGCAATTCTGTTTGAGCAAAAATGGATAGCGCATGGCTGACGTCACCCATTTCCACTGACTCCCATATTAAACTCACAACTGACACAGTTTTTGTTCCATTGCATGGCTCTGATGTCACAATAGACAAACATTTGCAGCGCGCACTCAACAATTACAGGTGCGCTTACAAGAGTGTACTTTTGTCACTCATTTTTGTAAACAACTTTGTTTCGTGTAGGTATGTACATGGTGACTGCGACTGCGCGGCTACTCATTCGTCTTTCACGGAAAAAGGTTGCCATTTCTGTGCTAAATTCAAGAATCTGTGTCGACCACATCTGTAGACGTTTGAGGTGTTGTATAAAACAAATAGTGTATGGTCTTTACTCGTGCAAGGAACAAAATTTCGCACTTGTTGAAAAATGAGGCACACTATTCAACTCGGCTTCGCCTTGTTGAATAGAGCGCCTCTCTCTTTCACCTTGTGCGAAATCGTGTACCATCGCACTCATGACCATTCACTATTTGCATACTAACTTTAAACTTGGTAGGTCAGCCACAAGGGTGGAATTTACCAGCATGAATATTGCATAAGCTACAAATGTACATTCTGCCTTGGGCAGTAAGCATGTTGCAAATTTCCATCTTCCAATCCTAATGTACTCATCACGGATCAAGTTGATGACTACCTGCATTCACTCATTGTTCCCCTGAATGGTGCCTGCAAGTTGGACACAGCACCATCGATAAATTTCAGTCATCCCATGTCTCATTAAATGTTGCATTTCCATCAGAAATCATATCTGCAAACTCTACTAATGGCTGGACATAACTCAAATTTCAACTGACACATAAAACAACTGACATATAAATACATATTAAAAGTGTATGTGCAATTTTGTGGCATTCTGTCTGATTGAGGCCATGGCACACGCCTTCATGTAACCAAATCTTGATTCTGTCCCCAACGTACCAGCGCATTTTGCGAGGGGATGTACGACAAACCAGATGCCATTTCTCAGTCCCCGCGTCTCTCACAAGGAAAACTTCACGTGAAAAAGGCCAGACAAACTTTTACTCATGACTACAAACAAATTATCATGCCTGACTGCAAATGTACAGATTCTTCACAGTTTCTCCATGGGCAACAGGCATGCACAACTTGCGCACTGCTAACGTGCGCAAATCTTCATCACGTCCAACACTCTTTCTGAAGGTCTTCTAGATATTGATAATGATATATATTAAAAAAAAAAAATTCTCAATGGTATAAAAACTAATGATTGATACTGAAAGTAACTTGAAACATCACTGAGTGGGATCGAAACCCAGCCACATCCCGTAGTTTTTATGGGGGGTGGGGTGGGGTTAAAACTAAGGTGACATGTATGCACACACTTTGGCTATGAAAGTGAAATATGAACTAGCGTTTTTATTGGATAGTTTCCAAATAGCTGGTTTTAATGAATTAGTATATCAGGATTCATATACCATGTTATTTTTTCTTCAGCTGGTTAAAAACTGTGGGAATAGTTTGCCCCATATTTTTGCTCTTGAATGCGGTTACCATGACAACGCTTGTTCTGACAAACACATGTGTCGAGCACATCTATTTTTCAAGGCCATCATGTATAAACAAAATCATTGCACTTACTGGAAGGCAGAGGAAGTGCTTCACTCTACAAAGTTTTTTTTTTTTTCCCTCCACATTATTGCAGTTGACATGAAAACAACTCATTAGACACTAAAAAACAAAAAACAAAAGACATCACATTCAAAAGGTAATTTTGTGTGCTTAGTACTATTGGTATAGTTGTATGAGTAGTTTGTTCAACAAAACTTTTCAATTCTTTTTTATTACAGGGAAGTCCCTTTCTAGCAAGTTTGGATACAAGAAGAATCCACTTTCAACCTGTTGATGACAACTTTATTTTGCTCTATCACACATTTCCCATAGACAACCTTGCCCAAGTACACTCCGGACTAGTCTTCAACACGTTAGCTAGGTAAATCATTGGTTTCTTCCTACCCTTTATGTCTTCACCCACTGAAGACGAGTCCCCAGTATACTCATGCAAGTGACTCTGGGAAATGCATGTTGTAGTAAAATCAGTTTGTCCTCAACAGGTTACTCTATGTATGAGAATTCAAACTTTCTTTTATTGCGAGATTAATCTTGCCCCCCCCCAAAAAAAAAAAAAAAAAAAAATCTGCAATAGATAACAAGGGACAGCGGGCAAAATGGCATACCGTTTCATAACTAGCAAATTGCTGTTAAATAAACTACTCTCAAAACTAGAGAAGCACTCTGAGAACGCAGACCTCCGGCAAGCATGCAGCTCATTTCCACCGCTGATCTTGTTCTTCCATAGAGATATCAGTGATTTCCACCCATTCGTACTTATAGCATTGTGTGCTGAGAGCCGCCCGATTTCCCAATATAGAAGCCTTTGTTACGTCATTAACCCTCAGCTGCATGGCGCGCCTCACCCTAGCAGAAACTACAGCACGCACCTTAGTGCGCGCATGCAAACCTCAAATACGCGCAGCCTGAACTCCCAAGTTCATTGACCCTACCTGCCAAAACATCAAAAATCCTTCATAAATTCCCCCAAAATTATCGGATCACTACCAAAAGTTAATTGTTTGTTACTCGTGTCATTTTCAGCCTTTCCTGCAAGTTTCATCCCAATCCATTCACTATTTTTTTAGTTATTTTGCACACGGACAAACAAACTAACTAACTAACAAACCAACGGTAACGAAAACATAACCTCCTCCCTTGGCAGAGGTAATAAAGTGACCTGTCACGAAGGGAAAAGTCTGAACGATTCACCAAACAATGATTTGCAAACTTTATTACTGTAAACATAAAATCTGTAGACTCTCTGCCTTCCACTGGTACAGTTCAACCTCAATTATCCGGCCATGTCGGGACCGGCGCTCATCCGGATAAGCGAATTGGCCGGATATGGGAGACACGATGTTAATGTATATAGCTGCCGTCCAAGCTGCCGTCCCAGTGCACTGGCAGCTAGGCAGGTAGTGTAACCCGCAACGGTGGTGTAATCTATATGCTCGCCTGCGCAAAATTTTAGTCCCTTCTTCACAAAAATAAAGTATATCTTTATGTGAAAATTATACATGTTTTACCTCATTAGATATTGAGAAACCTGTCATGCACATCTTATGAAATTAGTGAAATAGATCCATGAAAGTCACTGTTTTTTTTTCTCAATTTTTGGGTGGGAAAAAAAAAAGTCCTTCACTGCGTGAACGCGTCCGGATAATAGAGATTTCCGGATAAAAGGAGGCCAGATAATCGAGGTCGAACTGTATATGATTGTCATAACTAATTTCCTAAATTCCACCACAGCAATGGTCAGAAAGCAGACGGCCAGAAAGTTACGAGAACATAAGCAGCTTTGAAGCCTAGATACAGTCAAGCACAAAGGAATTTAGGTATGTGAAGGAAAAAAGTCAGGTCAAAACAAACTATTTTACAACTAGTAAGTTGAGGATCACTCCCCCGCCCCCACCCCCCCCCCCCCAAAAAAAAACGCAAACGCACACATAAATAATGAATAAATACATGACCAATAAGAACCTCTAACGTGTATTTCAGAAGCACTAATGCTCTTTGCAAGAAGACATAACAAACTATACAGTTTACGTCGAAGTAGGGCAATTTGTCAATCAGTTGCAAACTATACAGTATTCTTTTTTTTTTTCTTTTTAAAGCAGAGGCTAGGATTAAAAATGGCTCAGATAGTGAAGATTCCAGATACTTTAAAAGAGAATGATGTACTACTAGTTGGGGGCCTAAGGGCTCAAAATGGGCTGTTTGGTTCAAATTCTTCCAAAAGCACCAAATTTGGCTCATAGGTCCCTTGCACCATACTCTTTCGATTTTTGATGGGCGCCAAGACTAAAAACCCTTGGGGCCGCCATATTGGTGAAATCCAATATGGCCGCCATCCAGATTAAAGGTCAACTGCAGTTACAAATTGAAGAGGTTGATCAAAGTAATGAATCCTATGTGGAAGGGTTTACGGGGATAGAGAATGTGATTCTAAATGTCATTTCTGCAATTCAAGGTCACTAATCACCTCTCAAGGTCACTTTCAAGGTCAAATAAAGGTCAAATCAGGCATTTCGGGCATTTTTGGAAACGGCGTCTGTGAGCATTCAACTGGAATTTAGTGGTACACCTATTTTGTCCCATTTGTCATTTCTTCCATACTGTTTCAATGATCAAGGGCCAAGAGCGGTTCCATCCCCCTACATAACAATAATGGTTATGACAAATAGATTAAAAATTATATATATAATATATGTATATATATATATATATATATATATATATATATATATATATATATATATATATATATATATGGTGAAAACTTAGCACAGAAAATGGGTTTCCATCGGTTTCGTTTTCTTTTCTCATTTTCTTTGCTCAAAGTTTCGCTATTTAACATTTGTTTCTGGTCAGTTTTCCCTTTCTTTGTTTCAATATATATATATATATATATATATATATATATATATATATATATATATATATATATAATGTATATGCTTAAATACGGCTGCCATCCTATTCCAAGGTGCTGAATCAGGATGCAATGGCAAAGAGGGTAGTAAACACAGCTAATCTTATTTTGTCTTCATTTTTCCTTCTGACGAGATAGCTGGATAGCCCGTATGCAACTAGATGGTCTGTTTGTAAAGCTGGCCAGTTGTATGTGTACTTGGGGTGGACCACTTTACCGGTTTATGCACCTGGAGTTTTCCGATAACGGAATGCCGATTCGGGTCTTTTCATGTGTCTGGGTTTGTGATTCTTTCACACATTGGACTTCCACTTTTTATATCCAAGTGATGAGGTGCAAAGTGTTGTGCCTCTACTAGAGGGGACAACACACACCATTGCTTAGCTAGACTTGAGATAAGTGGGATTCGAACCCGCGCCGGAACACAAGTCCCTAGACCGCAAGCCGTGAATGCTACCGACTTAGCCACCTCGTCACCTTTAATGGTCAATTATATAACTTTCCAGCTGGCAAGCGATATGATTCTCCTCCTGCTGAAATTGGTGTATGCCCGCTCTCCCTTGGCAAGACAGCGTCTGCTTCTTCAGTGAAGGAAGCAATGGTCAAAGCTTCCAGGGAATCGAGTTCCTCAATCCAGGTCAGACCAGTTTTCTAGGGGCAGTAAACTAAATTTGATCATTAAAGTCCTTTAATGGCAGTATCTTATCAGAGTAGGTGAAGACAATTCAGCTGAAGGTTTTTTTCTTATCTTTTTTTTTATTCTCTTTTTATCAAACGAAACCGTTTCTTTACTGAAAGCGCAAATGACTAGGGAAACTGGACACCTATTAATGTTGTATGGGATACTGATCCTGAAGAAAATTATCGTAACATTTTTGC
Source organism: Diadema setosum (assembly GCF_964275005.1). Classification (NCBI taxonomy): domain Eukaryota; kingdom Metazoa; phylum Echinodermata; class Echinoidea; order Diadematoida; family Diadematidae; genus Diadema; species Diadema setosum. The sequence goes on from NC_092691.1 coordinate 22,230,003, forward strand.
GCAGTGTTCTGACAAGAGATGGTGGTGGCACCACTCAAATCTCAAATTATGACTGGAAGAGCGTAGCGGCTTGCTGAAAATTAAGATTGAAAAATAAAGAACTGCCCTCATTTATCAGCGCACAGATATCCAATAATAAATGGGACAGACAACTCATCCTGAGCACCTGATTCGAGACGGAAATATCCAACAGGAATTGTGATCTCACAATCCTTCAGCTTTCCAACAACTTAGATGCGATCTCCGCAAAGATATCCTTACAAAGGATGACATAATGTTTTCTGAAAGCATTTTCTGAAAACAGTATACAATCGCACGGATGAGCATAACATCACATTTTCGGTAGTGTGCTTGTTTTAATCCCTTTGATCTGGGGGAGTTACAGGTGGGTCGTAGTATTGAAAAGATAAAGGCCTTTTCAGCTCTTTCCTGTACAGCATACCTCTCTTCCAGAGCCCAACATCAGGCACTGACAGTGTGCGACATTACTTCAGACTTGCTTTGATGTGGCATGCAAAATACCTGAGTAGTATGGGTCAGCAAACCAGAGCTCACTGACACATTAACTACTTTGATAATCGTGCTCATGTCCAGCAAGGACTGATGAGCAACAAGGTTTATGGGGCAGCCGGCGTCAACGAAGGTAGGCATCATCTCGTCATAACGTGGGAGCAGATCATCAGAAACTACCCTATCTGCTCAAGCGGCGCTGTATATATCAACATTTCGAAGATGAGTGCTACTGCAGGTGAGTTTCTACTGGAATCATGACAGCATGGGTCATGATGTGATCCCTGACTTCAGGGAGTGGAGTTGGAGGAAAGATGGCACAGGTACATGGCACTTATTAGTACTATGTACTATCAGCCACCCTCCGCAATGCTTCAGTCAGTACCAAATTTCATTCTTTTGCACCACAGCTGTTTCAAGGCATGCATTGGGAGGTGGAAAACATGGACATGAAAAAAAAATAATGAAATGAATGAATGAATGAATGAATGAATGAATGGATGGATGAAGGTGAAAATGCACAATGTATAGCAGGTGTCAGACGAGCCATGGTCAGTAGTTTGATATTGCTGCAAAATTAAAGGGGGGGGGGGGGGATTGAGGGCCTATCTGACGGGAGGAGACATTGTCGCAATGCCAGCGTCTCGAAGAAATTATTTTCGCTGTCACAACTAATGCAATTTCCAGGGCGACGTCCAAGACGTCTTCAAACAAAGGAACAACTTATTTGCTGGAAGTCACGGGGACGTTAGCACGGCTTTTGCAGTCGCAGGGACTTATCAGAGACGTCTTTTCTCAGCGACTTCTCCCTTTCGTCGCCATTATGTTATTATGGTCTCCACAAGATGCGGGGACATCTCGAAGATGTTGCAGACAAATTTAGTCCCCACGACATGGCCACAGTGATGGAGACTTCGCAGAGACGTCTCGGAGACAAGCTGGAAGACGGAAATAGTCTCTTCAAAATCGAAAATGTTCGATTCTCCTGCGAATCCTGGAGATTGGGCTAGTCTCAAGGAGACGTGAGTCGTAGAGATGTTGCGGAAAGTAGAGTTTCAACCTATAGTGTTCAGACCAACGAGATACCAACTTATAAAGTCTTGTGATATCATACCAATTTGCGTCCAAGCACTTTGGATAGAATCTTAATAGACCCTAGAAGGTGTCATGAAAGTTGTACTATAGCATATCTAATCTGTACCCTGTTAATGGTGTCACTGTGGCACCTGTGAAATATGTTTGTTCCCTACATGGCGTCACCAGGACCGTCATGTTCTCTGAACGGCATATTTAGCTGTGGAGGCACATAAAAATTCCTATAAGGACTTCAGAATCGAAATTTGATACACAAGTTCGAAAATAGCAAATTGATGCCAACCTGATGTACTAAAAACTCTCTTAAACACGACAGATTTTTTTCTTTTTTTCATCCAGATTAGGAGTGATCTTCATAATTATTATTCCATTGAATTTAAATCTGAATTATGAATATCTATTGTGACTGAGGATCCCTGAACTGCAACAGAGAAATAAAAACACTTTTCTTTTTAGTGGCAACGTCAAGGACGCTGGTAATATAGAGAGTAGCCCCCCCCCCCCCCCCCCATTGCTAAACTATTAATATATTCGGTAGCAATAGGATTCTATTTCTCATATAATGTATGTTTTTAATTGCATTCCTTGCAGATGAAGATGAAAATAACAATTCAATAATCAAATCTTGAAAACTCTTTAAAAGGGCATTACCCATAATTCTAACTAGCTTTTTTGTCTGCCATTAAAGCAAATGCAAATATATTGAATTCCGCAAATATGACCAGTCGGTGAGGACATTTCCTCTTAGCGCCTGTAATGTAAAAATAATTAATGGAATGATTGTGACATGAACTATGATATTCCATAGGGAGACCTTATAAGAACCTTTAGGGAGACCTTATAAGGAAAAGTTGACATCAGACCATAAAGACAACTTCAGAATCGAATTCCTTGACCCATAAAAGCTCTAAAGCTGACTTTTCGAATTATTGTAACACTTTAAAGGTTTTTATTACCGGCCTTTAAACGTAGGTGGCAGCCATATTGGAATTTGCAAATATGCCGCCCCGGAGGGCGCCCTTCACAAGAAATACGCCTTTTTTCAGCCGTCGACAACTGCAATTCTATTACTAAGGCTGGCATTCCTGGAATATTGTGTATGCATGGGCAAGCCATTTTTTTCAATAAACTTTTATGAATAAAATGGTTTGACCCCTAAATGACCTTAAGGTGACCTTATAAGGAAAAATTGACTTCAGACCATAAAAAGAACTTCAGATTCGAATTCCTTGACTCAGAAAACGTCTTAACCTGACTTTTTAAATGATTGTAACCCTTTTATGTTTTCAAATGCAAGCGACCTTTAAACCTATATGGCGGCCATATTGGATTTTGCCAATATGGCCGCCCCAGAGGGCGCCCTTCTTGGCGCCCATCAAAAATCGAAATAGTATGGTTTGGGCTACATGTGTGCCAAATTTTGGTGCTTTTGGAAAATTTTGAACCAAAAATCCCTTGCGCCCCCCACTATACGTAAGGCTGATTACATACTGTACAACCCCTGGATGAGAGAAAAGTGTGCCAAAGTCTAACAAATGCTACAAAAGTTTATGACATCGGAATGCTAGTTTCAAATCATTTTATACATACATGTATGGCCATTTACTTAATCCGTTGAAGACGAGTCCCAAGAATACTTGGGCAGGTGTCTATGGGAAATGTATTTTATAATATTAGCAAAATAAGTCCGTCCTCAACTGGTTAACATGTACATCTAGATATATCGCTACGGCGACTGATATGCCTCCGCCATAATACATGGTTCTCCTAATAGGTCTATAGTACAATGTCTTGACAATGTGTGATGACAGTTTCACACAATTGGCAAAATATTAAAATGACAGGTTTGCCACAAATGTGCTGAATGTTCATTTTCCTAGAACTAGGTTCAATTGGATGAATGATTAAAATGTCAGGGTGCAGGTATTTGGGGAACTGATGATTTTTACTTGACTTTTGACCCTTTTATATGTTTATGCATTGAGTAATTTTCAAGGTATTGAGAAAAAGTATAATTTCAGTATCAAATGGGAAAATAATATTATCTAAACCTGGCCTTTGACCTTTGACCTCACAGTTCCAAAGAGAATCACTGTTAGGTTGAACATGCATAAATATGTAAGTTTCAGGATGATACCTTGAGTTACTTTTGAGATATGGAGGAAAAAGTGCAATTCAGCACTTTCACTTGACCTTTGACCTTTTGGCAAGAAACTTCCCACAGAATATATATTGGGTAATACATGCATACATCAAGTTAAAAAAAAAAAAAACCTTCAGGCATTGCATAAATATAAGGAAAGTAGTGATATTTTGAGAGGAGTTGACCTTGACCTTTGACCCCCTGACCTTTGAACCATGACCCCCAGCTTCCCTAGATAATCACTGCCCATTGGAACAAGCATATATAAAGTTCCATGAAGATACCTTGAACCATTTGCGAGATATGGAGAAAAACATGCATTTTCAACCTTTTTTTCACAAAATAACCTGTGACCTTTGACCTTTGACCCCGTGACCCTAAAATCCAAACAAAGTATTATCCCCCCAGGATATACCCTCATACCAAGTTTGATGTAAAACCACCACATGGGACGGACGTACGTACGTACGGACGGACGGACGGATGGACGACCCGAAAACATAATGCCTCCGGCCACTTCGTTGGCGGAGGCATAAAAATATTTATACCTATCCCCTGAAGGGCTTCACTTGCGTCATACAGGTGGTTTGTTCATCATTCCTACAACCCATTATCACGATTTCAGGAAAATCTCTCTATGGATTTTCTGAGTACTTGGCCAAGTTCTTAGAATTTGGGCAAAATATTACATTTTCAGCTGTATCTTCATCTAGGATTGTGCAGTCATGTCAACATAAGTTGGAACAAATTGTATGCATAGATAAACATCTATTTCCATGTAATAATAGTGGTGAATTAATGGTCAAAGTTGAATGTCAAAGGTCAACAAACCTTTGCTATTTTTGCTTTTATGGCAGATATAGTGATACAGATAGTGTAAGAAGTGAAAGAAGCCCAGTCAACAATAAAGAATACAACGGCTGGATTGCTCTTATATCATATGTTCTATTCTTGGAGGCATTAATAACATCTATAAACATTTTTTATGAAATGCCATTAAATATTAGTAGCAAACTGTTTTGGCAATGTTTTCATCTTTGTGCCATAAACTTTACAAAAAACTGATTTGTGAATGCTGCTTTTGAATCCAGAAATTATAAGCCACATGTTATCAATGCTCTCTTTTTAACTAGGTACTATTCTATATAATAACAAAAACATTTAAATCTTTGTGTTGTTTAAAGATTTACAATATTAAATCAAAGTGAATTAGACAATTTGCTGAGCTGATTCTGTATAGCACAGAAAATGAGGTGATGGCACTTTAGGAATGACAGAACCTTAAAGATTCATTACGACTTCACATGCACACACACACACACACACACATATAAGATATAACAACTGTAAAAGGTCAACATACCATCCAAAAAATCAAAGATGAAGGTTTATGCATAACCCAAATACATAGATCTACTCTTGTTCTGTGAATGCGTCGTTCGTACTGAAGATTGACCTGAAACATTGTGCTGAATCTTTTTATATGATCCTCTGTTACAACACGTGTGTCCATGCATCCTTCCATTAATACAATGATGAGGTCAATGTAACAACTTATAAATTCTCTTGTTTGTTGTTTGTGATTTGAATAGTTACCATTTTTTTTATGTATGTCCTAAGGTACAGAAAGTAACACGATCCAGAACATGCTGTTTTTGTTTTTGTGTATGTTTGTTTGTTTGTTTGTTTGTTTGTTTATCTTTCAAGTTTCACTATTTCTACAAACAATTTCAATAGTAACTGAATACACTGTATCAGATACAATGTGTATATAAATCAATGTTTTTGTTGTGTAATTCTGTGGTATTTTCTCTGGAGAAAAAAATACACCTAAACAGGATATGTGTGCTGAAATCCAGGATCTTGTTTCGTGGCCGGAAGCACAAGCGCAAAATTTAGGAGTCACAAGTGTCATACAAATGCTGGCCTTTGGACACTGGATACATGCCTGAGCAGAAAATAACTCCCCAGTGCTCTGCTTGCTTCATTTTCCTTATTTTTCACTCATATCACGAATTTAACCCGTCTTACTTGTAATACATTCAAACCTGAAGTTCACTTTTACTTCTACTTCTACTCCATTTCTAAAATCTTTTGAGGTGTCTTAGCACACAGGAACTTCCCCGAATTTCATGGACTACACTAGAAATTGTTACTTCAAATTACCACTTATCTAATTACATATAATGGTAATGAAAATGATAAAAATATAATAATGATAGTGACAACAATATTAATGACATACAAATTTTATACACACTAAAAACAACGATTCTCACTAATTTTTCGATTATGTAAAACTCTATCACCATGACTAACACCATCATAATCGATAGGGACTTTTCGATTTGCACGTTGAGCCAGGCGTCACCCTGTTATGACGTAGTTTTTACGTACTGCGCATGCGCGAGCGTCGACCCTCGGCTCATCGCACAAATTTCGAACGCGTTAACCCCGGTTATCACCGTGCACCCAAATCGATTGAGCCGCGCTCAACCCACCTTGCTATGATGTCACATTCCTCTCGGGTATCGTGCGAAAGAGCAGGATGAATCTCGGGAAATCCGTGCTCAGTTCACCTGTTTTCCTTTTTCTTTCGAGAGAATATTTATATTCTAATTACATGAAAGCTTACGATCTCGACACGTCACAGCAGCAGCGCTGACATACAAACTACAGCCTCTGGTACCTACTTTATTTGCCCGTTTTCACTGTTTCGCACTTTGCAGCTGCCTACCGTAGTCCCACACATGCATTTACACGTAATGCTGTACGCAAACAGATCTTGGTGCTTTTGGCCTAGCTAGTGCAGCAGTGCATTTGCCTAGTAGTCTTGCCATGCATCATGTTTTAAAATCCACATAATTCCTCCCAGGATATGCATCTAGTCAAAGATAAAATAAATATCACGAGTACAGAAACGAGTCACAAATTCCGCTTATATGCACGCAAGGCACAGGGCCTGGTTGCCTCCTGCACGCGCCACGAGACGTGACGCCGGCGCCCGAAATCGAAATGTGTTTTAGCAGCGGGTCAACGTACAGACGTGACGCCTTGACGTACGGTTGCGCTCGGCGGCACGTCCTTCTCGTTCACCCAATCGAAAACTCTCTAATATCAATCCTAATCATCATAAAAACATACTACAGCTGTCAATGCTTCATCCGCAGCATGTTCCTCCATCAAACCTTATATTCACGGGAATATTTACCATTGACCGATCTGAAGAAGTAGGTTGTGGTGTCCAAGCTGGAGAGGGATGCGCTGTCTGACCAGCCAACACTGTCCTCAGGAATGCTCACCCGCGAGATGGAGGTGCGACTTTTGTCGCTGCTCTTAGACACGCCCAGGAAGAGCATACCATCTACCAGTATACAAATTGAGTCAGGAGAACATTGTTACTGAGTTTTAGTTTAGTTTAGCAGCATGGACATGGTACTTAAAGCACGCACAACCCCTTCTGACAACCTTCATATCATCCAGATCCTACGTTGCAACTTACTCAAAACGAATTATAATTTTTTGACCCTGACTTTAGTAAATCTGTATATAAACAGTCATTACTGCTCATGCTGATGACCTGCATGAATTTTTGTAAAAAGTTTTGTAATCCAGTGAAGAAAAAAGAAAATCTTTGAAAGAGATCTAAATAATGACATTTAAAAATCAATTGAAATATAAGACTGAATATCAGTTCAGCATTCAGGCCACCATTTGCAGAAAGTTCAGTTGAACTTGTTGAAGTTAATTCTTCTGTGTTGAGACCGGAATACTACAGACTCAGTCCTCTACTTCCGCATCACATGTGATGTGATGAACCATTCTGATCCTAGAGTAACAACATCCGTAGGCCTGGTACTAAAAAAGCAGAAAAGTTACATGACTGGATATCACCTCAGTGTCACTCACCTGCATAGAGGGATGTTGCATTCAGTTCCCAGTGTTTGGGGGCAATGCCACTACCATCCAGAGTACCATGACCTTGTGTCCTTGTGTACATACAGGGTTTTTCTGTGGGACCGGGGCAGCTTATGCCCTGTATCATACCCTGGATGGAAGAACAGGGTTGAACATCATGATTTGTGAGAACAATACGTGTGTTGACTGCAATTTTGTATGTAATGCATTGCGCCTCAGAGGAGCAAAGAATAACAGTTACGGTATATATACTTTAATACAACAACTATTGTATTTTGGACACATTCCAAATGCTCATGTTTTGTGACATGGCAGGGTGCTACATATTCCCTTCCTTTTTTTTTTTTACCACTTGCCTGATCGGGAAAGCAAATTTTCAAATTGTTGCAGAACACTTGCCCATAAAGAATCTCCAGAAGTTTAGAATATGACATAGAAAATCATTTCCTTAAGTCAAGCACTTCGTTAAGCAATATCCTTTGACTAATCAGCACATGTTGTTTCACACACTTATAGAAACACATTGACGTATCAAGAAACTTGGTTTGCTCAGGTATTGGTGTTGCATTGCATTGGGGCTTCTTTTCAGAGCTGGAAAGTTGCTTAAATGAAATTAAAGTGCTTTGCACCACTAAACAGTCATTATGTTTGGGCTTCTGTATGGTTGACTTTGTGGCTTTGAAGGGGGTGGGAGAGTGAAAACAAGGTGGCTTCAAAACTTTTAGCTCAACCAATTCGGGCAAGCATTTTTTCTTATTGTTCAAAAACACTTGCCTGACTTTGATTGTTACTTCCTGGGCAATCGGGAAAGATTTTTGTAGTACTTTGGCTGGTTTGGGAGGCAATTTGGAAGGTCAGTGTTTCAAAATTTTGTGTGTGTTTTTCTTCTTTTTTGTTTCTTGTCATACACGTATACAAATCAACAGAGCAAACTTTTGAGATGGAGAGAATCAATGATACAATTCATTGTCATATTAGGACTGCCATTCTATGAGAACTTGGACCAAGAAAGGTTCTGCGATTGTGATACACTGCAATGATTACCATGCTTCAATAAGACCGGTGTCCACACAATTTATCAATACATTTATATGCCTATGGCAGTATTGTAAGCAAAAGATTACTATAGTATCTCCACACAGTGTTATTATTTTATGGCATGAAAGATATGTGCAAGACCATATCTGTCAATATTAAACCAAAAGAAACCAAAATGAACGTGACTGGCTAAAACCAAACATTTGTAAACGCAACTTGAGAGAGCTCTCAACTACCATGGCAATAGCCAACAAGCTTCAGGAAAATTTACACTGTTGCCAGATATGGTCCATCCTGACACACAATAGTGTATACACTTTGACGCAATGAAACCATTCGTTTATGACTCCATGCCAATCTGCAGGTAATAGGATCCGGAGCAATCGTTGGTTTAACCTGACTGAAAACAAAATCCAGTTTACACAGTAATTAGGCTAGAAACGCCCTCCATGTTAAAGCAGTAGAAGTAGAAGTTAGTAGCAGTTATGGTCTTCAAATGTACTTGTGTGTTGTTTAAAGATTAAGTTAAATCAAACATATTGTATGCTATGTGCAATGTACACACACTCATTAAAAAAAACCAAACAGCTGGAGCGTATAGTACACTGTATATATGTAAAATTTTATGTATTTTACTCTCACTCACTTTCAGCCCTACAAAGATAATAAAACTATCAAAGATTGACTTCTTTTTCATGGGACATCATAAAACAAAGCAAATATCTGTGGTCTACCATACTATTCCAAAATGCTAGTTTAAAGCACTGTTTGTAACATTTGTTTATCTGTTTGTTGATATACAGCTACAAAATGTAGGCAAATTTGCTCCAGAAAATGGCAATCTTGTTTCCTGGAGCAGTTGATGGACAAGTTGTCACTGGTGCTGTCTTCGTATATATTCAACATGATCCCAAGCCTTGGCAAGACACTGACTATGGTCAAGCTGATTGTTGGGAGGATCTAGGGCAATTACTCCCTGGGCAATTACCCCAGACCCTTCTCTTGACCCTAACACTAAACCTATCCCTGAAACTAATCCTAACCCTAACCCAAACTCTAACCCAAAACCTAACCTAAATTTGAGGGGGGGGGGGGGGGGTAATTGCCCTGATACAGGTTGGAATGAAGTGTTGCGACTTATAGAAACAATGATGTTGCAAGACTCAAAGTCGACCCTACTAAAACCGTGAACTCATAAGAAAGTAGTAAATTTTAATGAATTTAATGCAATAGTATAGTGTATTGCTGGCACCTGTACTGTTTCTCACCTGTTGACCCAAACCCACTAACATTTAGTTTAATACATTACACTGAAAAAAGTTTATACCCATCCGAAGCTGAGACTTATGAACAAAGTTTCTTTTAAAAAAAATGCTTCTGCAAGGTTTCAACTTTCAATTACCAAACTGGTGATGCTGATGTTGATTTTTTTTGTTTGTTTCAAAGAGGTTTTGTGGCTTAAAATTTGCAGGAAATGTCCGCATCTTTATGAAAATCATTCACACGAAATTAAGGTGAAGTTTGTACATATTTATAAATTTTCAAAATACAGAGCCTTGGCTTCCAGGTAAAACTGCATGACATCTATACAAGTATTAAAGTGAACAAGTTTTGGTCACAAGGTGCAAAGTCTACTCTGTGCCACATTACTTCACCCATACACCACACATCTTCTCCCCTTTTTCTTCCAAGTTGAACTCTTCTTTTGTATCAGAAGACTTCAACATCACATCACATCTGAAGTTTCAGAAGTTTCCATTACTTCTTTTCTTCTTGCAAATTAATTTGAACTCTCCAGATAATTGTGATATCTACATATATGCAGAAAAGCAGGAACCTCAACCCCAGTGAAATGGCTTTCAAGTATCAATATGTTGTACCACGTACATTATTTTGTGAAAAAGTTAGGTTTGGCATTTGCTCCAAAATGTCAATTGATAAACAATCCTTGCAGTGCTGTTACTCTTCATTTCACATCACTTATTCCACAAAGCTGTGAGAACACTAGAAATACACAATATTTTGTACAATAAAACAATGCTACATGCAACAGAAATGGCCAGAGGAAAATCACTTGAATGAGCAACCCCTCCCCCCCCCCCCCCAAAAAAAGAGAAGATGATGAAGAAGAAGAAGAAGAAGAAGAAGAAGAAGAAGAAGAAGAAGAAGAAGAAGAAATACAAACAGATAACTAGAAATGGCGCTATGGCAACTGGTATGCCTCCGCCATAATGCATGATTCTCCCAATAGGTCTACAGTACATGTGGACAATGTATTGAAAGTTCACCTTTGAGAGCATGTATTTGGGGATTTGAGGACTTTTACTTGACTTTGACCCTTATACAAGTTTATACATTGAGTAATTTTCAAGGTATGGAGAAAAAGGGCAATTTCTCTATTGAATAGTAAATTGTTACTATATTCACCTAGCCTTTGACCCTTGACCTTTGACCCTATGATCCTACAATTCATGAGAGAATCACTGTCAGGCAGAACATGTACAAAGTTTGAAGATAACTTGAGCCACTTCCGAGATATGGAGGAAGAAGTCAAGTTCAGCACTTTCACTTGGTCTTTGACCTTTGACCTTTTTGGAGAAAAAAAAAAAAAAAACTTCCCAGAGAATTAAGTTTAAAAAAAAAATATGAGGGATATAGTACAATTTTGAAGAGTTAACCTTCACCTTTGACCTTGACCTTTGACTCCATGAACCCAAAATTTCCTTCATAATCACTGCCAGTCAGTACATGCACATATACTATGTTCCATGAAGATACCTTGAACCATTTCTAAGATAAGAAGAAAAAAGTAAAATTTTAACATTTTACTTAACCTTTTGACCTGTGACCTTTGACTCCATGACCCAAAACTCTCACCAAAGAATCTTACTTGGGTAGTACATGTATACACTAAGTTTCAAAGAAATATTTTCAGGTATTGCATAGATACGGGGGAAATAGTGAAATTTTGAACATTTGACCTTGACCTTTTGACTTTTGACCTTCAGCTTGTGCACTCAAAAATTGATAGTAACAACTTCACCCCCTCATACACATACATGCCAAGTTCCATCAGGATACCACAAAAGGTTTTTTAGTTACGGCGTCCACAAAATTGATTACGGACGGAAGGACGGACGGACGGACGGACAACCCGAAAACATGCCTCCAGCACCACTTCGTGGCGGAGGCATAAAAAATGAATAGAGCTCTGCAACATCTTTACAGAACAAAATACGGGGTAAAATATGACACATTCCTTACATGAATTAATCTTAGAGAAAATTGAAGTGCATGCAGGGTTCAGATTTGAAATCATTAGATAGTTATTCCATTAACTTGCTTTATATAATGGCAATAACTACAACAATTTTAGAAATAAGAACAGAAAAGAACAAACGTAAAATACATCCCTGAAAAGTTTCATGGTGCATTTTAGACTGTGCATTCAATTCAACCTCTCAAAATGAATTTAATGTTAGAATGACACCAAATTGCCTGTCCACCAAAGCCTGCCTGCATTCAGACATGACACATCAGTTCATCATGAACTTAACATATGAACCCCCAAAAAAGTGCATCTACACGGTACAGAATGTAGATGGAAGCTCAGAGTCAAGGGCAGCGAGGCTGGAGGAAGTCTTTATCTGACCAGAGTGGAAGACGAGTGGCTAATGCGGACATTGCCCCAGTTTGATGGTGATTGGGTCCTGCGAACACTTCCCGGCTGTACATCCTCTGAGCACACCAACAAGGATTCAAGTTCAAGGCAACGTTAAAGGTCCACTGGACCCGGATAGGGTGAGCATCATCGACAAAATATTGGAGGGGGGGGGGGGGCTAATCTGGTAACCTTCATTTGAAGTGCTCATTTTATGTATGGCATGTCAAACAAACAATGGTAGTCTTTAGAGACTAGAAAGTTAAATACATTACAGTAGAATAAACAGCATTGACATTCACACTTAAACAGCACTGTCATTCTCATACATTGTACGGATGTATAGAAGGGAGACTTTTCCCGAAAGCAAAACATACCATCAGAGTTGGCAAAAATGATACAGTAATCTGATCATTTTCTCTTGTCTCCTGACAAATGAATTTAAAGAAAAATACCTGTAGCAGAAAGGAGTCACGCACCATCAAGAAATGCTGAGACTCCCCCCCCCCCCTCAAAAAAAAAAAAAAAAAAAAATCTGTCATAACAGTCTTGTTGGAATAAACCCAATGTCAACACTGCAGAGTATGGTACCGTACTCTTTGATTATCAGGAGTTGTGTGGGTGAAGAATGCAATGTACTTCTAGTCATTCACATGAGTGTGCATACAATGTACATGGTTGAAATGGTTACAGTTCATTATTCAGAAGGTTCATTATTTAATAGGAAGACCCATTACTTCTAAGGTTACTTATTCTGAGGTTCATAGCTCCAACAATGAAATAAGGTGCATTATTTCATCTTATTTCACCTTATTTCATTTTCATTTTAATGAACCTTGTTTGATTTTCCAATTAAAGAGCCTTAGGAATAATGAACCATATTTCATTCTTGGATTAATGAACCTTCAGAATATAACCAAACCTTTGATATAAATCCACAGATGTTCGGTTAACAGACCCTTTTTCATTTTTGGATTTCCAAACCTCTAGGTATAAGGAATTTGTGTGTTTTGGAATACCAAACCTTCGGAATAACGAACCCTATTTCATTTCCAGATTAACGAACCTTCGGAACAATGAAGGTTGAAATGCAACAATAGAATGATAAAGGAAAAAAAAAAACTGAGGGAGTCCTTGATGTCAAAACTGTGGGTAGTACTGGTAGGCTGATCGCTGGATTAGTTAGGATGTGTTTAAAGAGAGAAACACAGCCGGAAGATGCATCAGCTATCATAAAGAAGCCATCTTAATAATGACAATATCAAAATGCGATGTAAACATCAAAGCTTTCTAAACATGAAATATTTTCTCCATATGCACAGCTTCAATGAAAACACATCAAAGTAAAAATGCAGCTGGCGCATGATGGGCTTACTTTCAGGTTTACTTTCGAGAACTGGCCTACAAACATCAGCATACATGTATGAGTAACTCTGCCATCACGTGATCACACATTAATAGGCATAGCAAGTCTTACTTTCATGTGTCTTAATGATAAGTGTAGGTTTATTCAAGGGAGATGTTTTTCCCTCTTATACAAACTTGGGCTTGAACAGAACAGGCACAGCAACAAGAAGGGTGCAGCTGCAGCAGTTCTGGAAGGCCAAGGTCTGTTGGTTTAATACTGATTATCAAACTGTTACTATACTTTCCATAATTGTCCAGCTTCGTTCAAATTGCCACAGAGTTTCCTTACTGTGGTCTTGTCATCTCCTCGAACACATCACAAATTTATGTCAAAAGTTGGGAGAGAGACGAATATATGAGAGACAGACACACAAATACAATGTACACAAATAATTTTCAGGATCTTTTTATAGCGGATGAGCAATACCTAGATCCACATACAAACTCACCTACACTGAAGCTTCTGTGATACTAATACATGCTGTTACAATATGTACGTCTACCCTGAGTGATATTTGATTCATTTTCTTTAAGAGAGACAATGAGTTCACCTGCTTCCGAGAAGGTGGACAAGGACATTTTGTGACATTTTCCAAGTGACTGCTTCTGCCTTTAATGATCTGTGTGATTCTATGCAGATACATGTCGCCAGTGGATCGAGGCCATTCAAGCAAGTGTGCATACCAAGACATTGTTCGATTGATCACAACACCCTGTCCTTGCCACCCTGAAAAAAAAAAAGCCAGCCATTGTCATTTCCCAGTTTTACTTTCACATGTTCTTATTTCATTCGTAATGACTGCATTTTTTCCCCCCCTGTAACATTAGTCTTTATGGTGGTCTCCCATGTACACAATTCTTTGTGATTTCCCTTTAATGTTTTGCTGTATACAATGTATGCTAGAATAACAGCCATTGTCTGATGCAAGTTCTTTGTTCTCCCCAATAACTTTGATTAAAATAAAATGAGTGGCATGAATGTCAAGTATGGTATCCTTTTACTTGTGCTCACTGGTGAAGAAACCTGTGGCCTGAACGTGACCGTAGACAGAATCAGACATGCACACACATACATGAATCTTGATTGAATACAATTTTGTCTTTAGACAAAAAGGGTAACGTCGTATACAGACAAGGAGAAAACCTGTATCTGAGAAACTCCAGCTAGAAGTCAGTTACTGTTTACACCCATTCACACAGCCAGCAGCAGTCACAATTATTTGGGTAGTAATCAGAATCGCAATGCATGTGGACACAACAATCTGAGACTAATAGTGAGATTCAAATCGTGAAACCATGCAAAACTTAAACAAACACAAACACACGGAAACTGACCGTATCCCCATGGAATCCCATTTTCTTTCCTCATTTTTCCACTTACAGAACTTTAAGTGCGACATTTCAGAAAATAGTCAACGCTTTCTCTGAATAGTCGCAATTATTTGCAGCATGAAGTGTGTATGAAGGCTGTGCGAAAATCACACCAGTTTTTTATACCCCATTATGCAAGATGCGAGGGACAGTCGGCTCAAAGTCAGGTCAAACTGCAAGACTCGCTCACTAATCTCAAAGAGGTCAGTGGACTCACCCATGCGCAGTTTGGTCTCGCTCGAACAAGTGTAATATTATTTTGTAAACCGGTGCGATTTTATACATTGCTAGTTTTTCCTTGCCTGTGTATGTGTGAACCAGTGCACAAAAACATGTGATCTGAATCGTGACTCTGCTCATGCTTTTTCAATGTGTGTGTGAATGAACCTTCTGAAGAAATAAACAGGCACACAGAAGATCATGCAAGTCAAGACTTCCTGTCCACACATGTCCAAGCAACATGAAGCAAGGTTTCGAGAAGCTGATACTTTCTCTGTCAACAAGTGGACACCAAACAAAGCAGGGTATGTTTTCAAACATTCATAGTATCAAGATAGACATGAACAAAGAATGTTGTGAGGCTGATGAAAGTTTCCTGCTCATAGAATGAATCTAAAGAAAAAGAAACAACAGCAAATCCTCATCACTGAATGAGAGCAGACACAGCCAAAATGTCCTGAATGAAGTCCAATATACGACTTGACAACAAGTGTAACATGATAGAGCCAAATTGTTTACAACCGAAACAGTGGTTGTTTTGAGTATCCACTCAAACAGACCATGCATAGACCAATAAAATGTGAGCTGAGGTGTAATCTGATATGTTCATCATTCACAACTGATATCAGTTTTATACACTTTATTTCGATGGTGCCATTAAACTCTCACCCATATCAGGCACGCTTGAGTCCAATACCAGAGCCAAACATTGTACATAAACTGCAGCTAAACAACAAGCAAATACTTCACCAGTCTTCACTTCCCTGTATGTTTTTTTTTTTTCCCCCTAAGGATTCCTGATTATCACAAGATGAACACAATTCTCACATTCACTCTCATAGCTAGCCTCAAGGAAATGTTTTTTGCTGGACGTTTTCAGTTGGAAGTGCACTACATTGGGGGACCTCATAAAGTGTGGTTTTTGTCTCTTGTCTTTTTTTTTTTCCTTTTAATGGCATACCGTTTTGGTATATAAAATTCAAAGGAATAATATAGTTTTGGTTAAGGTGGGGATTCAGAATTAGTAATTCAGTTTTTCTTTGTGTGTGATAATTGAAAACCAAAATATGAAATATTAAAGAGCATACAATTCTGAGAGGAATTTAAGCTTTTTTGATGAAAATCGATTTTATGGCTGAGATATCATAAAAAAGGTCCAAATAAAAGGTGGGACCCACCTTTTATCAGGACCACTTTGTTTTTCTTTGTTTTTGGAATGTAAGTGGTTTCTAATCATCTTGCAATAAGTTAAAACCTGAACTACCTTTCTTAACCAAAGCGATACCACTCATACAAAGTGAACACATGAATGAACATAAATTGTATGCTTTATATGATTTACAGATCAGACAAATGATGTGAGGGAAGAACCAAAATGCCACAAATTTATAAACATCCCCACATTATAACGAATTGATCTTCATTCTTTTTTTTCCCCCGTAAGCATGAATTTACAATTGTATGTCATGTCGCCATGCCAAAAAGTATACTCCATGCATCCATGGATGTGAATGTGGGTCTCACACAGATAGTGAAGCAATTGCCAACACTGAACCAAAAATGTTATGCATCGTCAGGAAAGCCATATCATTATGCAAAGCAAATGATTTTTTGTTTTGTTTTGTTTTGTTTTGAAAATGTGAATTTGTTAAATGTTTAGCTTTAAACTGATCTATATAATTTGCTCTACTTCATAACATGGAAAATTATGTTGACCACCTAGCTCAAAACACATAAATAGTACATGATGTAGGCAAAAAATGAATATCCACTTTTCTACATACTTTGAAAGAGTAACCTCAAAGCTTTAAAATGCTACATAGCTTGTTCAAATTCGACTATTCTAACACATTCAACAACAACAAAAAAAAAATGATTGAAATTTTACAGAGAGAGTTAGGAGGTGCAGTTTCATAGGAAAATGGAAAAGAGGATTTAAACGTTAGGGTCACTCAGGCATGCTGTGCAGAAGTATCAAATGAAAATCACAGTGAAAGCAGTGTTGAGTTTGGCGGTTATAGCTCAAATCAATGGAAAGTTATTGGGAATAAATCACAATACTGTCAGTACAGTGCTTATCAGGGAAAGTTCATTGACAATTAACCTTTGACCTCGTCGGATTTCACCCATACTCGAACTTGGAGCAGTAGCTTTAGGAACATGTACCTGTGATGTCAGTTTGGTGGTCACAGCTCATAAGAAAGTTATTGAGAGTACAATAATGCGAGCAGGCCCCACAGTGCTTTGTATCAGGGCAAGCTGATTGACCTTTTGACCCTCGACCTTGTTGGACTGCACCCATATTCGAAAATGACCATCATTTTCAGGTTATGTATACGATCTGTGGTGTGACTTTGGTGGTCATACATACTGTAGATCAAAGGTGTGGAAAGTTAGAGAGAATACACCAAATCGATGACGCCGACAATACCAACGCCCATACCGACACCGACATCCACGCTGACAATGACAATGACAATGACAACAACAACGACAAAGACAGGAAAGTGATGCCTTTGTCTCACTTTGGCTATGTGGGCAAGGCAATAATGATGATAATGTCCTTCATATTATGTATTTCCATTATGACACAATTCAGTGCCTTTTGCACAAAAACTGTTGCAATAAGGAAAAAAAAAAAGAATATAAGACTGTCTTAAGATTCACTTTGAAAATTGGCAATGTATTCCATCTGTTGGTCCACAGAATAAGAAAATATTGCCCTCGTTTTTACACTGTACATGAATTACATGTATCTGGAGTACCATGATTTCCATGGCAGAATGCGATTTTTAATTTGAATGCTTAGGAGGGTGTAATAAAGTAATGAATATTTAGAAGCAGACTCATGTACTGTAAGCACCAATTGTTAAAAAAAAAACCAATACAGCAAGATTTCATTACTCCATGAAGTTTTTCCAAATATTGCTACATAACAACTATTAAAATGGATGTACATGTAAAGAGCTTGATTTGGAAACACGTTATGAGAATTCATAGCCATAAAAGGATTGTATCAGCAAAACAGCAATGGTTACCTTGAGATTAATAACAGATATGACATGAAAAGAAACGCTCTGTATACAAGGAATAACTACAGGGTGTGTCACAATATGTACAAGTATACAGATTACACTAATTCATGAACATATTTTTGCATGACATGAATCCTTGGATAAAACAGGGAAAAGAGAAGCAAAAGAGGAAAGGGTCTTCTCTTCTCCTCCCCAACAAGAAAGAAAAAACAACTAAACAAAGGTGTCAGTCCCCTCGCCCTCAATAAAAACACACAAAAAAGAAGAGAAAACTGTAGCAGAGCAATAATATAACAGACACACAAAGAACTTCATTTGATCCCCTTTATAAGGGACAGTACAGTTTCAGTGGAGATGGGGCATCAGGTTTCCAACTTCTTTTGATATTTTTTCTTAGATAATGAGAAACCTCTTATGAAACATGTGAGAGAATGTAATTCTAAGAGGTATTCAAAGTTTACTTGATGAAAATTGGTTTTGAAATGGCCAAGATATCCAAAATAAAGTGATCCTAATACAAGGTGGGACCCACCTTTTATTAGGATGCTTTGATTTACTTTGTTTGTTGATATCTCAGCCATTTCAAAATTGATTTTCATCAAGTAAATTTTGAATCCCTTGTAGAATTGCATGCTCTTTAACAGTTCACAAAGTGGTTTCTAAGTATCTCGCAAAAACTTAAGAGCTGAATCCCCACCTTAACCAATAGTATACTATCCCTTTAAAAATATCTGTCACTTACATCACCATCACGGGTTACATTGCAAATGTAGCATCTCGGGTTGAGGGCGTTGGTTCCGCACACCAGAAGCCCATTGTTCTTGCTCTCTGCTATTCGAATGAAGTTGAAGCAGTCTCGCTGTACAGGAAGAGAACGGTGGAGAGTCGGCAACTTTATTTTAACAAAAGTCTTCCACAGCCTGGAGAATCCCTATTATACTGGGGTTCTTCAAGCTATGAAAGACTTTTGTTTTATAACATTTTGCTTTTGATAAAACATATGCCAACCAACTACATGTATCTATAGCATGACTATGACTTGATGTGAAGACAAAAAAAAAAGAGAGAGATATGGCATTTAAGGCATTGTGGAGTTGGTATAATTGGGGGCTTTTATCTTAGGTAAAAATATAGTTGCGATACATGTTTAAGTGGTTTATCTGTCATCATGTAGCAAGCACAGAGTCCTTGCCTTGTGGTATCCTTAATCACCAAACTACTGCGATCTTGCGATCACTCTGATATTTTCCGAAATAGAAAGCTATCAAGGATCATTTCATTTTCCCACTTGCTGGATTACAAAAGCATGAAAACCTGAATTTTGCCATTTACTTTAAAACTGTATACGCCAAATATTTTGTGAGGTTTTTATTTTCGTGAATTTCGCGAGTCAGGTGCTATTCGTGAAACTGAGGACACATGAAAATATTGACTCTGATCCCAATGGGAATGTGACATACGCATGTACACTTCTCCGTTCAGTTCAGGACTCCACGATCGCGAATTTAACCACTCACGAAATCGTCACGAATTCCCGATTCGCGAAAATTTAGACTCGCGAAATATATGGCGTATACAGTATTTGCCACATACCTTAAAGAGTTACAAAATAATTTTGTTTGTGACACACTTTTGTGTATCATGTTGTGCCACTCTCACACTTCATATGTATGTTAACATACAAAGCCTAACTTTACCTTTAACTTGGTATGACCAAAAGCTAGTCAGTTGCTGACCATGTGAAACCCTACTTGCATGGTGAGGGGCTCACTGCACAATAGTGACATTGAAGAGATTGACCTCAACCTTGCCCTTGACCTTCAGCACACTCATTGTACCTTGCCCTGAATTCAAATCAGTTGATTCACCTCTTGCATGACTGCATACTTTCATACCGAATTACACTTTCTCTTGTTGAAATAAAGCAAAGTAACACCTACACATGAACCAAGGGGAACATACAACCTATGCTCACAGGAGTAAATTGCAGAAAACAGGAAGTATTTTTAATAGGGTTTTCCTACCTTGCAAAAAGGAAACAAAGGATGATTTTTCTGTGAACAGGTTTCAAATTTTATGACCCCTTTCTAATCAATTTCCTCTGCAAAGAGGTGATATTCAAGGTGATGGGGAGACACAATGGCAACCACAGACAAGATGTATATTCACTTAGTTGCTATAATCAATTAGAAAAAATACCCAGGATACATTTTTGAACTTTGCATTGACCTTCACTCACACATTGCATGAAATAAAGGCTGTTCTCTGGTGGCATGCTCTTTGATTAGTCTTTTCATTTCCTTGGGAAAGCAAAGAATCAAAAAGAAGACCTTGCTTTGAAATGTAGCATCAAGTACTCTATGGATTTCTGATTTGCTACATCTTCGCAGAGGTACCAGCATAATGCATTTGTAGACGTGGAAGCGAAATGCAGTAAACACAAATAAGACATACTGGAATGAAATGATAGAACTGCACACAAACACACAAGCATTTTTTTCAAGCACTGTTTTTAAAGAATATGTTGATAAAAACCATTTCTGAAGAAGAAAAAAGCATAACATTTTGATGGACTGGCTGAAGAAACAACAAGACTTGATATGCCTATAATCAATACATAAAACATATAACTTTTTAGAGCTCTATCAAATATTACAAGAGAGAGATTGGAACACTTTCTTTTGTGATGCAAAGTCATACTTGAATCCATACTCTTGTGGACAGAATAAAATCAAAACTCAGTATCATCGTATCTGAGGATATTATGTGATGTAGTAGAATGTTATAGAAATTATGAGAGAAAATGATTACAATAACCTTGCTCACTTACTACAATGCTCCTGGTACACTTTATGGTGAAGTATATCTAATGTACTTAGAAATCTAGAGTAATAGTAGTATATCAGAATATTTAAAGCCAGTTATGTGATCCTGCTTACATAATGCTTCTCAATGATGTTTTTCGCTTAGAAGTAATTTAATTACAACAAATACATTTGCAAGAATTAAGAGTTTCTTCAATATTCTTTGCATCCTTTTCAAGTCTTTTTCCTTCCTTTTTTTTTTCTTGTAAGTCTGGTTTTGGAGTCCCTTTCACTCAACTTTTTTCTACAGCATGTGCAACCTCTAAAATGGCATGAATGTACTGCATGTGACTTTATGGTGTGAGATATGTGTACATATGTATGTGTGTATTGCCGATGCAAAGAGCTAAACATTTTCAATCAATTTGAGCAATGACAGTTAGCATGTAGTACTCTATAAATCTGCAATTACACATTGTACTTTCCTATCAAATATATGGCTAGGGCTGTATGATACGGACACTCTCAATTTTAGCAAACTGACTATTGCAAACTGTACTTTTCAACAGCCGACAAAGTAATGTATTCATCCTCCTCAAAGACTTAGAAAACAAGGAAAAGTAGAAATTACGCGGTGCGTAATATATGTCCCCGCCGGAAGTAGCATTTTGTAGCAAAATGTACAATATAGGTCTAAAATCAAGGTCAAAGGTCAAAGAAGTCAAAGGTCAAAATTCTGTGTAGAAGTTTTGAAGCGCTCACCTAGTGCCATCACATAAAGCAAACGGAATCAAAATCGGGTAAGAAATGGCGAAGGAGTAGCATTTTGTAGCAAAATGTACAAAAAATGTAGGTCAAAAATGAAGGTCAAAGGTCAAAGAAGTCAAAGGTCAAAATTCTGTGTAGAAGTTTTGAAGCCCTCACCTAGTGCCATCACATAAAGCAAACAGAATCGAAATCGGGTAAGAAATGGCGAAGGAGTAGCATTTTGTAGCAAAATGTACAAAACAGGTCAAAAATCAAGGTCAAAGGTCAAAGGTCAAAATTCTGCGTAGAAGTTTTGAAGCCCTCACCTAGTGCCATCACATAAAGCAAACAGAATCGAAATCAGGTAAGAAATGGCGAAGGAGTAGCATTTTGTAGCAAAATGTACAATACAGGTCAAAAATCAAGGTCAAAGGTCAAAGAAGTCAAAGGTCAAAATTCTGTGTAGAAGTTTTGAAGCCCTCACCTAGTGCCATCACATAAAGCAAACGGAATCGAAATCGGGTTAGAAATGGCGAAGGAGTAGCATTTTGTAGCAAAATGTACAATATAGGTCAAAGGTCAAGGTCAAAGGTCACGACTGAAATTCTGTGTAGAAGTTTCAAAGCTCCCATGTAGTGCTATCATATAAAGCAAACAGAATCAAAATTGGCTCATAAATGACAGAGAAGTAGCAAATTGAAGATTTTGATCACACACGGACGCACACACGGACGGACACACGGACAGACGGACGGACGGACACACACACGTACGGAGCCCGTTTCATAGTCCCCTGCTCGAACTCGTTCGGCGGGGACAAAAAATACAAGCATTTTTTATGAATATCACCCTTCTGATCCATGAAGGGGAAAAAAAATCACACTATCAATTGGCTACTTGTCAATTACAAGTGTTGGTGAATGATTCCTGGTAGTACATGTAGCTGCAGGAAGGTCAAAGAAGTGCAATGTGCTACATATCTTGTTCCTCACGGTAAGTGGAGTAATATAAGGACACGCACACACAAAAAAAGTGAACAAGATTCCGCTTCATGTTGTTGCTACATGTACATGTAGATTAAATTTGTCTGCGTTTTTTTCCCCCCTAGTTTAAACATACATGTACCCTGCAGCTTTGATACTACTCAGCAGGTGAAACATAATAGGGAAACAACAGCAACAGAAATGAACTGAAAAAAAAAAAAAAAAAAAAAAAAGGAGAAAAATGCGACCTTGCACCATAAAACCAACAAAAAGTCACTAGACATGGCTGTTTAGTTCAGGGCAGATTCTGAAAGACCAGATTCTAAGGGTGTGTTTGTGCTCAATTTGCAAAGGCAGAATCAGCATTTTAAAACGCTGATTCAAAACACTGATTCAAAACGCCGTTCACCGGAGCACTATTCATGCTCACTTTCTTCAAGCTTGGAAAGAGCGCTTGCGTTTGCTTCGCTGACCTCAGCAGAGGCAGGTCAAATTGGGGCGAGGTCCCACCTCGATCCCTGCTATGCTATACACACATATGGACTGTGGATAATGATAGGAAATACGAGCATTTATTTCATTGACAAATTGTTGACAAAATTGTAATGTATGATATGTAGTGAGCTCTTCATGCATTAATGTCTGTCAGTGTCACCATTTACAGTATAAAGTAATGCACCAACAGGGAGCTTGAGGGATCAGCACCTGCAAATTGTGTTGCGCAGCACAGTATTAGTTAGTAATCGAAAGGTCGGCTGGCCTGGCACATACATTTTCACGATGGAGA
This sequence comes from Diadema setosum, assembly GCF_964275005.1. Lineage (NCBI taxonomy): Eukaryota > Metazoa > Echinodermata > Echinoidea > Diadematoida > Diadematidae > Diadema > Diadema setosum. Next base: position 22,253,721 of record NC_092691.1, read on the forward strand.
TGACATCATTTTAAATGCTATGTGATGTGAGTCGCATTTATGCTTCCCTGTGAACCGTGATTTGTCAGAAACGCGATTGTAAACACACATATTTGTGCATTTTAAAATGATGTTTTGAAACAACATTTATAACAAAGTGAGAAAGGACGCAACGTGTTGTCAACTAAACGTGTATAAAAACGCTGATTTTGACCCGAAAGGGGGAAGTATAAACACAGCTTAAGCTTTAAAATTATGTACTACCTCAAATCAAATGGACTCTCCTATTAACCTATCTAAATTTTGGAATGAAGGCACATACTCTGTAAAGAAGTGTACCGAGAAAAGAGACTCCGAAGTATATTGTCCATTCAAGCACTTAATCTGTAATACCAAGCCATGCTGGCTGTGCAATGAATGTGACAAACAACAGGATGAAAATGAAAAGACTATCAGATCAAACTGAAAGTGAGCATGCTTTATCAACACATTTTGTCCATGACTAATACTATTAAACTATCAATTTAGCAGTAGCACCACCTTTTCAAATCTTATATTAGAGTCGAGCAACGTTTTGTTGGTTCTGTGATGCACAGTCAACATAACATCAATGATTGTCCTGATGTGACATGACATGATAAAGACTAGATCAAATGGTTGGAGTTTTCCACGACAACATCACTGCTACTACTACCATCAATGATGAGTAAAAAAAAAACAACAATTAAGATATTTTGATATAATTGTTATTTTTTTTAAAAGGAATAAAAAATTGTGATAAGCTAATCTTTAACAAGTGTACAGTCCCTTTTGAAACTGGGGTACGTGTAGCATCATTGTTTCTTACAGAAAATATGAAATACTCAGAGAAGATCAAGGGGGTGTGTCACAAAGCCGTTCTTAAAGTTAAGAAAGACTTAAGTGCGACTGGTGATCAGTTCTTGTGCTGAATTATTGAGATTCTGATAAGTATAGCACGCAAGAACTGATCACCAGTCGCACTTAAGTCCTTCTTAACTTTAAGAATGGTTTTGTGAAACACCCCCCTGAAGCAAAAACAATCTTTTACAGAAATTGATCTTTTCTGTCTACTCTGTGGCACAACATAAATACCAAAAATGACCCAAATGCACAGTCCATAAATCCCAACTTCCTGAACAATGACAGAAAATTCAAATGATGGCACATTTTCTGCTGAAACATGATTGCAAAGAACTAAATTTGATACATCATGAATAAATGATTTTGACTTTTTGGCTCTTTAAAGTCTTCATGTTATAAGTTGAGTGGATGAACAGACTTGTATGCTAAAGAAAGCATACCTTACCAGAGAAGATCTCGCAGTGACAACTGAGACTGATCAGTTGCAGCAATTCCTGTGACTCAAAGACAAAAAAAAAAAAAGAAAAGGCTTGTGCTCTAACTATATCAACCTGTTAAGGATGGTTTGATTTTGCTACAACACGCATTTCCCATAGACAACTGCCCGAGTACACTCGAGACTCGACCTCATTGGGTTAGAGGCGACTCCAGTATTATACCCAAAACATCTCCAAACAAGGTGACAAGGTATTCGCCAGAAAGTTGCGGGCATTTCGCCACAACGTTAAGTGACAGCCCAGGTCATAGTGGCAACTTTTGAGTTTCAAAGACATCTTTGTGAGGTCTCCACATTGTCATCTCGGTACATTGTAAGTTGCCATGAGGTCTCTGCAAGGTTGCAGAGGAGGCTTCGAGGAGGCACTTCCCCAGTCACACACGAATTAGTCTCGGCACCATAGCTGCAACTGATGAAGACATCATAGAGATGTCTTTCAGACTAAATGGAGACTAGAAAATGTCTCCAAAAAAGATGAGCATGTTTGATTCTCCCATGACTCCCTGGAGACCAATCTAGCCTCTAGGATGTTACATCATGGAGATGTCTCCACAATCAGTGGGGACTCAAGTCACCACCAGGTGGCCACCCAGCTTCCAGGCCAGTGAGATACACATTCTAACAACAAGATGATAGTATATTGACATGTTCTCCATGTTTACAATAACATGAAGAGTTCATCTTGCTATGATACTAGTGTGTCTTGCCAGGTAACCCCCCCCCCCCAGGAAAAAAAAAAAAAATCTACATACCTTTTAATGAATTGCTGCTATATTGTATTCATTTGCTTTTATGCCACTTGCAATCTTCTCGATTAGTTAAAAAAAAAAAAAAATATTCAGAGATAATGTTCTCTTGACGGCACAATAACGAAAGAAAGGAACGATTCGAAAAGAAATAAGCAGGAGAGCAAAATGGTGGAGGAGAGAAGAGTTTAGAGAACATTACCTGAAACTCTGGCTGCAAACCCCCCTTCCCAACTACCCCTCCCATTCAGTATTTGCACGGGATGAATATTCAACCATGACTATGTGACAAAGAGATTTAGATAAAGTCATAAGTTATGCAGGTGCATATGCAGGTGAAGAAAACCCAACCCATGTTAGATCATAGTGCTACCACATTCAAGCACTTTGTGGGTACAGCATGCTGTGTGCAGAAGTGGAACTTGTACTTGATTTTGCGATATGTTTTAAAGTCAACTTTCTTGTCGATTGGCTGTAACATCCTAAAAATGAGTAACAAATTTGGTAAAACATGCAAGGTTTTCAGAAGAAAAGGAATTCCAACTACATCACAGAAATGTTTCTACTCCTGCTCACTGTACAATGCAGACACAATTTTCACAATTTGATTTTCTTTTCTTTTTTATTGGGGGTGGGGGGGATCAATTACTAAACTCATCAAACACACTCATTACAAAGGAAACTCCGGTTTGAGAGGAGCATGTAAAACAGCTTTGCAGAAGTATAAGGTTATTTCACCTGTTCCACAGGAAGAAGAGCTGATCCTGGTTGAAAGTTCATTCAACACCACAAGCACTTTACAAATTCCCACAATAATGATATGAATAAGATAAACACTGATCCCGCCAAAGAGAGAGAGAGAGAGAGAGAGAAAGAGAAAGAAAGGGAGGGAGAGAGACAGAAGAAAAAGGTAGGATAGAAACTAAAAAGTGCAAGTACTTGATCGCTCACCTCCGCTACAAATCTTGATTGCTGTTGGCACTGAAAGAAGGCGTCAGTTCTACACGTTTGGAATGTCTCAGTAATCTGTAGGGCATACAGAAGAAAGGAGCGCATGTCATTCATTTTTCTCACATCCGCATTTCCGAGGACAAGCTTCACATCGGCAAAGGGAGGGGAGAGGTATAGCTAGTAATAGATACTTTAATGACGTTAGAAAGGTTTTCACAAGAAAAGTGGGTGTGGTTTTGTTAATTTCCAGCTTAAACCTAATGGAAAATAGTCAGTGAGAATAAAGCTGGTGTACATTACGGCAAACAAAAGTGGCTGAATAAAACATGCATCAGATTGCATCAGATCAAACACAAAGATAAATGAACTCAGAACTTTTAAAAGAAAACCACTTGTACATCACATGGCAGATAAAAAACTGACAAGAAGAAAATCATGTGTACATTTATTGATGACAGACAGAAATATGAAAACAACAGAAACAAAGGGAAAATTCATAAAATAACACACAATTTGAATATCTCTATAGTTTTTCAAATCTGTTACGCCATAATCAAAGAACAAGGACATGTACTGTATCATATCTTTTAAATTTGAGATGAATGAATAATCAAATAGGTATAGCAATCCTCATGTTTATACTCTTAAAATGAGCAGTTGCCTTGCCTTGCTTAAAGAACTCAAAAATTCAAGTGTTTTTTTTAAAGATTGTTTAATCAGTTTGCTTTTACTACAAATAGCAGTCTGTAGAGCAGATGTATAATGTTGTTGTATGAACTGGTATTAGTAGCTGCTATTGATTTTGCTGTGATGGGAAGCAAATTTTAATACATATTCATGTTTATGATCAAAATGTGTTTTGTGTCATGGTGCATGTATTGTTTGTTTCCACGATATTGTCACGGAATGGGATATAAAGACTATGAGAGAATCATTCAAATAGAAGTTAATGTAAATGTGCGTGCGCCACAAATGACGCAAGCCCGTAGGGCACGAGCACAGCATGGGCTCTGGGTATAAAAGGGAGGGGGGCAAGTGAGCAGGGCGGATTGTTTGGGGAAGAAGCAGGGAACAGGAACCGGTGGCGAGATCTGAAGAAGGCGTGGCTAGGTGCAGTTTATAGAAGTAGCCAAGTGCAGTCCGGGTGCATAGAATTGTGAACGCCGATTGTTGAGTAAGTCAGTTTCACCTTTCAATAAAGGCTTCAGTCATTTTGTAATTTCAAAGGAAATTGTGAGATCAGCTGTCGTGTTTAGAGAGTGAGTTACTGTACCCTGTTCGGAGGAGTGGTCGTGAGCGAGAGTGAACCCGTTACAATATCATCTTTAGTATTCAGCAGACTTTCATTTAAACAAGCACTGACATAACAGACGCTAATTACATAGCAATATTTGTGACTACGCTTATCAAAATACCTTTAACTCCTTTTAATGAGATTGTCATATTTTGTGTAAAAACAGTCCACTGTACTAAAATATTTGTGATCTTGCAGGGTAATGACACATGATGTTTTCATCTACGGTTATTGCCATAGTTTGCAAATACATGTACATCAGTATTTCTTATCATTATCCACTATGAAATCAATAACACAAAATTCAAATTTGTGCTCTATTTTCAAATCAACTTTATGTGATAAAAAGCAAGATATCTTTTTTTTTTTTTTAATGATAGACAACCTTTCTAAAATGAGGAGGGGAGGAGTAGAAATATAAGTGCAATCCCCTACAAAAGTTCCAAAATACTTTGTTAGGTGATTCTTTCACTCTACGGTGTATGTATCTAAACGGTGTATGTATCTAAACAGTGTTTCAAAGTAAGTTTGCAAGAAAAAAGACATATCCCCTTTATAATGTATAAATGAAAAAAAATGTCAATACTTCACAGCTTTGGGTAAATGTGACCTTGCAATGACAATGACTTAGACCCCGTTTACAGTGAGTGAAAAGGCCGGGCTCGGCCGTGGCCGAGACCGGCCTTCATTTCACTGTAAACGCGCAAAAGGCCAAATGCGGTACCAAAATCAGCCGGGCATTTGGCCAAGCTCTGGAGGTACTGTTTAAATGGTTATTTTCGCGAGGGTTTAATTTTTGCGAATTTCGCGAATCATAGTTGGATCGCGAATTTAACAACACGCGAAAATGTCGCCATACACTAGAGTAACAATACATGCAAGATAGTGTTGGTGTCAATTCGCGAAATCAACATCTTGCGAAAATGTCTGTCACCTTCTAATTTGCGAAAATAACAGCTTATACAGTAGTCTTGGCCGCAGCCAAGTCCAGCCTTTTCTCACCGTAAATGCAACCTGGGCCAAATGCGTTTCCAAATTTAGTCTAGCTTCCAGACCCTCTGCCCATACTATTTCGCTATTCAGGATATTAATGCCCTCAACGTCGAAAACTGGTATAGTTTAAGGTGGTTTTGTCCTGCAAAGTCCTTTGCCTTCAGCAGAGGCGGCAACTTCGTCGCCGGGGAGTCCAGTTGGCAAAGGGTCTGGAAACCAGACTAAGGTCGGCGCCCACCAAATAATAGTGTTTGTTTACAAGCAGAGCGCCACTACGACAAAATATTGAAAGGTTTGAATTAAAAGCCCAGGCCGAGCCCGGCACTGTAAACGGACAAAATTGCGGGGCCGAGTGCCGCAATTCTCCATATTGCATATAGCAAAATATCGTCCCAGAATGCATTGCGCAATCAACATCCTGGCTTTTATGCAGTCAGCTTAACTTCCGGTTATCGCCAACGCGTTACGTACGCAATGCACTGCACCGCAATACACTGCATGCCAACGCACAGTTTCACTTGCATCGGTAGCGTCTACTCAACATCGGTCACGCAAATTTTACCTTTTCAGCGAGTGTCTTTCTAAAAGCTATTAATCATGGATGATCGCGAAAGATTCAAGAACTATTGCTCCTGACACCTGCCCCACTGCCCCCGGCGAACTAGAGGCCCATTGCACTGCTGCTAGTGCTGAGTACACAGTTACAACTGCTAACTGTTACAATGAATGTGCCATGTTCATCTATTCTTCAGATCATTTATGAGGCCGACATTACTGAAACTATACCCCTTCACAGAATTCAGAGATGCTGAAACCCCAATCTGAATGTTTTCACTTCATATCTTACTATTTTGACTTAGATAAAATAGTTGAAAATTGACCCATGTGTACAATCTTTTCATCGCACGCGACAATCTCTATTACAGTCCCACATATACAGATTTGTATAAGTTCTCCACACAAGAAGCCTATGGCAAAATTGTACACGATGAATAAGTGTGTGGGACGCTAGCCGCGCCGCTGCACGCAGCGTGCATGCATGCATAATAGCCCGCGGAGCGATAGCTGCAACCGGAAGTGGGGTTGACTGCAAAAGGCTCCAAAATATGCCGATTAAATTAGTGCGCCGCCAACGTTGGTTCTTTTATAGCTATATGCGATATGGAGAATTGAGGCCGGGCTCGGCAGCGGCTCGGCCCAGCCCTGCACTGCAAACGGGGTCTTATACTAACATGAAAGTTTGTGCTTAACACATTGATTATAATTATGTTTTGAAACATTTTTTAAATTCAGAGACTTTTGAGAACAAAGCTAGTTCAAGAAAAAAAAGTATTTTATGCTTAAATGAATGATCAAAATCATTATTTGTGCTTTCAGTAAAAATCCTTTAGTACAACTGTACCTACAGGAATATATCCAAGCAGGGGGGTTGGTTAAATTTCTGAAAAAAAGTTCATTTTTTTCTCTGATCTAAGTTTAAATATACCACTGAAAAAAAGCCTGGACTTGCCCATCAACAAGAAGACCCAGACACACACTTGATTATGGCACACTCATTGATTGATAATGCATGACTAACAACTACCGCTACTTCCATACGGTCTGTAATAAAACGGCTTACAATATGTGGATTCTCCGGATCATTATGATTGATGACCATTAACTTCTCACGGCCTCCAACCAGAAAGCTTCTGTCTTCTCTCTTTAGAATGCGGAAGCCCATGGTCTTGGGGCTGGAGTAGATCTCTCGAACGCGCGCCACTGGGGGAAAAACAGAGAGAGAGAGAGAAAACAAAACAAAAATGAGGCACAATGCCAAGTGATTGGATAGTAGCTCAACAACTTTGAATTCCATTTTCGCAGAGCCCTCTCAGCCGTTATGCGCTAAACAGTGGCCAAGTGGTCAACGTGTCAAGAGCACTTGCCTGAAAGGTCTGCAATATGGCATACTGAAATATTGTGTACACTAGTATTTAAATCATACATAAGTATGCACACGTATACATATGTTACATAAAATATATACCATACAGCTGTATATATGTGTGTGTGTGTGTGTGTGTGTGTGTGTGTGTGTGTATGTGTAATTATATTGCTGTTCTCACCATATTATACATATCTTATTTTTGCAAGGTTTGCAGGTGGGCCAGCATTCACAATATAACACAACTTACAAGGTACATTTTTTATAGCAAAACTATGTTCACACCATGTTCTGGGTGGTCAATGCAATCCCGTTTCAGGCCACTGTGGGCAAAACGGGGTGACAAAAGAAAAAAGGGAGAATATCCCACCTACCAACATGGCGCACTACATGATACATTTCGGACAAACGTGGCTGCTGTGGTCGCCAGTGTAAATGTAGTACCGTATAAGATTTCTCTGGGAAGTGGATAATGCTTTTATATTATGTGTTGTTTGAAGGCAGGCTTGCATGGTGACTGGTGAAGTACATGAGGAAGAGGTGTTTGCGGTAACACCATTGATAATGCTATTTCCCATTTTATCACAGTGGATCTCAGTCTCAAATCAACCATTCCCAGCATGGTACTTTTAAGTTTCGATTCACAAAACACATGGCGTGTATTATATCTCCATACAGTTTGATACAGGCTTTCACTCAATACAGGGACATTGTTGAAATTTCTTTAAACTGTATCTATATGATGTTCAGCAAGTACAAAGTGTGTTCACACACAGACAAACAGGGTAGTTTAAATCTTCTTGTCATCTACAAATCATCTCTGACCCGGACACCTTGCCCTGTCAATCAAACATGTGACTCTCTATTCCCTGTACTGGCTACACATGCATTCACAATGGCAGAGGTGAATGCAAGGTCAAGCTAGGCTCCCCAGTCTCCTAAATTGAGCTTTAGAGGTAAAAATAATCAGCTTACATACACACATCCATAATCGAGCAAACTTGACTGGAATTAGAAAACACATCCGCACCATGCTCAAGCAGAAATTGTATACCTAAGTTGATAAAAAACAGAATGAGAATTTGAGAGAAACACAAGTCAAGTTTGCATCATGTTCAGACATGCCCCCGCTCCCATCTTCTCCATCCCAAACCTGTTGAAGTAACAAAACATATGACATGTTCCGTAATATTAAAAGGGACATGTTCACACATACATGTACATACATGTACATATTAAGTTCTTTGTTAATCTGCAAAGATTCCTCAGCTGTATACAGAAAAGACAGTGTTCATTCACTATTAGATAAATGATACACTTTAAGAATACTGACATTCAATAGCTTTGAGCATGAGATCTGCATTTAAGGAAAGGCAGACACATGACAATATATTCAATAAAATAATGATGTAGGCAAAACCATGAGAGAGCAAAAACAACATACATGTACTTTCCTCTTCTCTGTATTGGACGCAAAGAGGAAGAAAAGTGATGACATTTAAACATAAATTCGATAAAAAAGTTCTTTCAAATCTACACCAGACAATCAAATCAGTGTGTATGGTACCTGTTTACAATAGGTCCTGGATGCAAGTCGTGATAAAATTTTGTTGGACGTTCATGTTGTAAAAAGCCTTGGAATCTTAATGATACACTGGTATGGCAACTGTTAAAGATCATGATAAAGTTAAATACCTTTCGAAGAATCACTTCACATCTGATACCCTGGTACTTGCAGTGTTTTCACAATGCCAAGATACTTTGCATGTGTGTTTTTTTTTTGTTTTTGTTTATTGTAATTCTAGTAGCCATCCTCAGACACAAAACAGATGAGCGCACATACACTGTACACATATATCAAAAATAACACTTGACACCTTACCAGCATTTCCAATAAGAAGTAACAAGAGGACTTGTATCACGTTCTCCTTGTTCTTCCCTATTTCCCTCTCCACCTCCCCTAACCCCCCCCCCTCCCCACCCCTCTAATATTGATCTTTCTTTTACTCACTCTCTCCCCGTCTGTCATAGGTTTACAGTACATGTACTAAAAGCTCTCGAACCACCGTGAATGTATGAACAGCATTATTACACTATTTTACTACCAGGGTTTTGAAACATCAGCAGGTAACAGGTGGTGGTAACTACTTGTCAGTGGTAATGGTACATCTGTACGTCGCATTTATGTACAGCTGTAGTGCATGACATCAAGACAGCGATGCCTTGATCAGAGACTACCAAAAGTGTCACTTTGACACCCTCCAAAAATTAAGTTAAAAAACAAAACAAAACACAACAAAACACACACACACACACACACAAAAACACAATACTTTTACTTTTACTGTAAAAAAAGATATATTCGCGGCATGAAAATTTCGCAAATTGGAGCCAACGACCTTTCTTGTGGTATGAAATTTTTGCAAATTGCCACTGGCATCCAATGCATATTGTGTAGGCAAGAACTTTCGCATTCAATTTAATTTCACGAATATTGGCGCTCGCCAAATTCACCAAATTAAAACAGACACGAACATTCCTCGTTTTACAGTATACCTGTGTGGTGGGATTCTATGTCTTCTCACCACAACTTCAATTTGATTACCAGCATCTTTCAAACTGATATGGATATGACATAAAACAAATGAAGCTGAGCATGTACATAATAGGTACAATGTACATGTACATAGCATAGCATAATCTATAAGTAATATGATAAAGTTCAGTTCATCTTGGAAAAGATTAATCACAGTCACAGAGTGTCACTGGCCAGAATCTAGATTTGTGGTAGATTTGGTCAGTTATGGTTCAGATAGCAATGCGACAATAACACAGTCTTCACAACCTCTCTTGTTTCTTACATGACAAAATGCATTAAAAATTGTTGGAACAGTACACAACATTGTCAAGACAAATGCCACAGGTCAGGGGTTTTTTATTCAAAGATTTTAAAAAAAGATGTTAGATGTATTGGATAAGCACAATACAATTGTGCAGTCATAAATATTTTGTCAAAGAGGTTTGTAAGAAAGGAATATTAGTATCAATTTGATATCAACACTGTTGTAAACTATTTTTCCTTTGAGTGACTTTAGAATTCCTATGGTATTGTGCCACTGGCCTGACAATAATAGTCTGCATAAATAAAATATTGTATGATGATACCTTAAAGGGACTGTACAGTACTGGTTGAGGTAGGGATTCATGTTTTGAACATTCCTAAGTGAGATAATGAAAAGCTTCCTATGAAATATGAAAGAGCATGTAATTCTAAGAAGGATTCAACGTTTATTTGATGAAAATTGGTTTTCAAATGGCTGAGATATCCAAAAAAGTGCTAATAATAAAAGGCGACATGCCCCAACTTTATTAGGATATCTTTGTTTCACCTTGTTTTTGGATATCTCAGCCATTTCAAAACCGATTTTCATCGAATAAACTTTTGATACCCCATAGACCTGCAAGCTCTTTGACATCTCATAGAGTAGTTTCTGAATATCTTGCAAAACATTAAAAGCTAAATCTTCACCTCAACCAGAACTGTACACACCCTTTAAAAATGTGATTTTTACCATGGTACTTGGCCAGTAATTGCAACAGTTAAAAAGGAGAAATTGTGCCAATCTCACAATGAATACTATTGCTTGATTAAATAACCATTATTCACTTAATACAATACTTAAACTGTCTCCAGCCCCTCTTGTCTATCAAGCTGTCTGTTCAAGATGTCTGTTCAAGCAGGACCAGTATGTGAATAATACATGATTCTTGTGCATCCTGCTGTGAATTAGGGGCACCTATAGTATGTAATTTCTTCTTTTCAACTTCGCTCAAAGGAATCAGTGGCGTGACATGAAAAAGTCACTCAGTTCTTGAAACAACTTGTCAAATCCATTATATCTACATAGTACATGCACCCTCTGTTACCCTCTGGTGAAAGCAACCTTCTCTTTTCCTGAACTTCTCTGCTAGCACAGACCCTGTGTTCACACTTATCACCAAATCTAAAGGCAGTCTTGGGAAAGATCTTGTCCCTTTCTGGTCCAACGTTCACAGCTGTCTCTCTCTCTCTCTCTTTATCCAAACCTACAGAAATAAGGGAGGGTTCATGATTGACTGATTCGCAAATTGAAATAGTGCAGCTAGGCTACTCTAGCACAAACTATTGAAAATATTCACCTCCATATTGTGGATATGATGTTGATCGCCAGAGACATCACTTATTCCCTTAACCCGTCGTTGAGGACGGACTGATTTTGCTACAACATGCATTTCCCATAGACACCTGCCCGAGTACAATACTCGGGATTCGTCCTCAACGGGTTGAATACAACTGTTGGTACAATGTCACAAAATTCAACAAGTTTAGGGAGATAGAGGAAGAGTGCCAACACAAGAAATTAAAATTTGCTGGAGAGAATGTCTATACACTGAAAGGTACAATGTGTTCTTCTAAACTCAAGAGAGTAGTGTAAACCAGCAACAGATGGGCATTGGGTGCATGTGGCAGTCTACGTAGTAGGCATTAACCCCAGGGTGTTCAGGCACCTCTAAAAAAACAAAACAAAACAAAAACAAAACAAAAACAAGCCTATTTCACCAGTAATAGGCTGGTGCTTTATATGATGTAATAAATGTTTATATAGTGTTCCAATGGTCTTGAAAAGAGGTTTTTATTCATCCAACCTCTTTCCATAATGCACAACACAGCACACCAGGGTAATGTCTCTGATGCCCATGTACAGGCAATGGATTGGCTAGTGCATCCGCACATTATTAAATTCCAAATTTCTTATTTCATGCAATCGAAGTGTAGCAATTTCATGGCAGTTTACATTGTAATAGATTGACCAAATCAACAAAAATCATTAATGCGGACAGAAAAGGATTATTTGTGAATCCAAGTTTTACCTGTGTTGTGAGTTATTCATGACTGACCTATAACATATTCAGATTATATTGATTCAATTTCTGAAGCGGAATTTCATCCCAAAATATCACCACTTCAGAGATTCTAATGGCAAACCTTCACAGCCCAAGTGCTTCATGTTCGAGTTGATCGCAGCATAGTGCTACCGGGATATGTGCATACATTGTACGTACTGCATAGTAACATCTGGAAATACACACTTTAAGGTCCTGTTTACCTTTTTGAACAGTGATTTTAAAAAATTTCAAGATATGACATTTAATGTATCATGAAGGTCTGTTGTACCACAAAACATTCTATCATGTAAAATTTTTGCAATAAAGCCTAAAATATATGGAGATTTACTCTATCAATAAACCGTAACTGTAGATGGTTTAGTCTGGAAACATTTTTATTATAACTATTATTCACATTTTGTATATTTAACAATACTTAACATCGATTTTATCAATTCAAATTTTTACAGCGGTTGTGTCTATCCCTAACTCACATTTAAGAACTATCTTAAAGAACTAATGCTGGGTTTTTGTTTCATCTGCAAATGACAAATTATGCCTTTGAAGGGTGTGTACAGTTCTGGTCGAGGTGAGGATTTAGCTTTTAACGTTTTGTGAGATATTCAGAAACCACTCTATGAGATGTCAAAGAGCAGGCAATTCTAAGGCGTATCAAAAGTTTATTTGATGAAAATCAGTTTTAAAATGGCTAAGATATCCAAAAACAAGGTGAAACAAAGAGATCCTAATAAAAGGCGTGGCCTGTCGCCTTTTATTATTATCACTTTTTTGGATATCTCAGCCATTTGAAAACCAATTTTCATCAAATAAACGTTGAATCCTTCTTAAAATTACATGCTCTTTCATATTTAAGGTTTTTCATTATCTCGCTTAGGAATGTTCAAAACATGAATCCCCACCTCAACCAGTACTGTACAGTCCCTTTAAGTACAACATTTCCTTCTCTGTACATGAATGAGCCTTACTGGTATACAATGTTTACAATACATGATTGAAAGCATACAACAATCTAATAGGCAACAACTTTCACAACTCCTGATGAACTTCCTCATTCTAGAGAATAATATCACACAATAACTAATATTTTACACGTTTGCAAATTACCAGACAGTTCTTTGATTTACCTAGGTCTACAGTGTACCTGGTAATAGCAAACTGCAATGCTTGGTTTAAAAGTTTTCCCCTTGGCAGAGTATAGTCGTGCTTTGAATATTCCCCAGTGGAAGGTCATTGTCGTATTAACAAATGACAAAGGAAAGAGCAATTTATAGAGCATTGTTACAAAATGCTAAAACCTGAATGTCTTACAATTTACGCATGTGTATGACTTGGAATAGCAGTGTGTAATAAAGTCAGGGAATGCAAATTGGGTCATGGGCACACGAAGTGTGCAGACACAATACTTAACTGTATCGTACATACTATGTACAATGTACAGTACATGCAGCCGTGGACTTGATGGTAATGAGTTGTGAAAATTACTACCACAGGATATTGAAGTTGAAGGTCTCCTACAGCTGTATGTATTTGCATTACTCTTGAAGTATTTTGACTATCAATAAAACCATATAATAAAATGGATTATGACCTTTGTTGTTGAGAATATAGAATTATTCAATATCAAGGTTTTATGCCTTACAAGTTATAACTAAGTACTATCTTCAGAAGCATTTCAAACTATTTGGATGGATAATTCTGAATGTTCTCTCTTGCTCCAGTCATCGTCTATATGGGCCTACTGTTGACCTTCACAAGTTTTGGGTTTTACGGTCACACTCCTTTCCTCAGTTATCACTGGTTTGTGTATTGACGTGGCACCTTTTATGGGGACAGGAAACTAATAACAATGATATGCTCACACCTCACTAATCTTGAGGGTTGGCATGAAATATTCCGCAAATCGATGGGTTTTTTTTGCGAATGAATTGTCCGGCCATTACTCATAAATTCCTGCAAATAATAATTAAAAAAAAAAAAGAAAATCTGAAAAAGATATCTGTTTGCTAATTACCACAACCCAAGAACTGTCAAATGTGGCTGATCATGTGCATCCTTTTTTTTTTTTTTTTTTTGTTCCAGAAACCCTGGGGTGTCTCACCTCAATGCACCTTACAGCTGTTGGAGAAAGAAGCATGGTATGTTTCCCTTTCATGTGGAGCAGTACTCCAGTTACCGCAATGTCAACAATGAAAATTTTCCTCTACTATTCAAATTATATCTTTAGAAGTTTAAAAGGGCTTACAGTAGTCTTTCGAATCTGCTTAGAACTTTGGGGGGGGGGGGGTTATTGCCAATTGTTTTCAATTGCGCTAGTATTCTTACACATTATCAACTTCACCTCATAATTTCATATCAACTTCACTTCATAATTTCATATCAAACCATCAACTCATACCATGAGATCAGATAAGGGAAATACCCTGGAAAGTAAGACCATAAGATTTTCAAATTATTATTCAGAAAGGAAATTTACCACAATTGGATAAAATAATTTATTGGCTTAGTTTTCTCAAATGCCTCTTGAACCTCCACGACCTGACAAATTTCACCATTGGATGCAGCATCACTGCTGCTGTTGCATCAGTGATACAAATCGCCACTTTAAATTTCTGAGCGATTGAACTATGCTTCAGTGCGTGCCACTGAATTATCTAATACTGATGCTTGTGGTATAGCTTTCCATCATAAGTGTGCCATATGCACTATTATATATAGTCTGATAGATTTCACTGGAGGCATTGAATATATGAGCAAAAGAAATGTGAAAATCATTTTTTCTCAATTCAAAAACAGTTAGCAACTTGCGTAAAACAGTCAGTCTTTTCATGCAAATTTATTAGTACAATTGTACATGTGAGTGTAGGTCTGTTCGCAATATTTTTTTTACATGTTGTTATATTCACAGTCCCACAGTGATTCGTCAAAATATCAGCTTTTACATTATTGATGATCATTCTATTTCAAGACAAGTCAAACACACAGTCGCTGTACACTTCCCATGACAAATTAGGATGTCATGGTCTATAAATCAAATACCTTGGCCATATCGCATTGGCAAAACAAAACAGATCAAAACAAACAAACACTAAACTGTACTGAGGTAACTTAATAGGAATCACTGAAGCAGTAAGCACTGTACATGTACAATGCTCAAAGCTAATTTGACTTCATTTCAGTACTCAGTAAAGTTTTCTTGTAGAAGAAGATTCCTGCACAATTTGGCTCGAATAAAAAAAAAAAAAAAAAAGAATCACAGCACTGAACCGATAAGTCAGCTGCAACCACTTACCATCATTTTTCCCCCTTTGGTCTTCCTTTAGGACAACAGACTGATGATTTAGAGTTATCCGCAATTCTCCCATTTATTTCATTCAACATGATTACAATATCTAATAGGATTGTCTCTGTCAAATCAATTCATGAAAGAACACTATTAAATCAAATGGGCAAACACAAAGGCCAACAAATGAAGAATCCCCACCATATATTCAATCCTCTAAGAAAAAGCAAATACAAAAAACAGATAGAAATCACTGCGCTCACCTTCGGGAGTGATCTTAGCAATGATGGGCACCGTGGCATGGCTACTGTACAGTGTGCAGCAGAGCAAAGCAGAAAGGAACAGGTGCTCCATTTTTCCTCAGAAATCAGCCTTGCCTGACTAAGGAATACAGCAAATAGAACGGGAGAAAAAGAAGAGTGAGACAAAGAAAAGAAAGAATAAAACATTGTGATCTATATTAGTATAAAATAGAATTCTTTGTACATGGCATTATTTCTCTATAACCCACAACTACAGTTGAACCTCTCTTATCCAGCCTCCCTTTATCCGGATCTCTCTATTATACGGACGCAATCTCGCCGTGATTTTTTTTTTTTTTTTTTTTTTTTTTTTTTTTTTAATTACGGGAGGAAAGGAGGATTCCCGACTCCTTGAGAACTCCTACACAAACACACATGAATTACATAATTATTACTTCCAACATTAACATACACCTCTATTTTGGGGTCTGTTACTGAGTGTAACAATGAAAAGGTTGCAGTATACACATTACTACATGTGGTACTACAATGGGCTACATCAGTACATGTGTATGTATATGTACATGTATAAAGCATTGAGTCTCCCGTATCCGGCCCAATCCCTTATCCGGATGAGCCCCGGTCCCGACTTGTCCGGATACGAGAGGTTCAACTGTAGATGTTTTCTATTCCCTGGGCCCTGAACTCAGATTCGACAATGAAAGTACTGGTAACAGAATTATAACAATAGTTGATACAAACAAGAATAGCAACAGTAGTAGAAGTGGTAGAGCAATACATGTAGTAATGATGATGAAGATGATGAGGATGGTGATAACAATGGTGAAAATAATAATGATTAATAATTACATTGTAGAAGACAGTAATAATGAAGTCATTTTTTAAGAACAACAGGAAAAATAATGCTACTACTACATTGTACTAGTACATAAATGTAGTGTAGCACTAAGGGAATACTACCATTACTTCTACTTCTATGCGACAATAGGATGACGACGATATTATGATCAAATAACAGAAACAACACAACTTTTAATATTTACATGTATGGCCTACTTTCCAGTTTGCCCATCATTTCTCTGTTACAAGCATGTATCAGATCTCTTAATACTATACCAAATCTCACTACATGTACATTTGCTGTGCAATGGGATATTTGATCCCACATTCAATACATACAAACAGTTTCAAAGTTCTAATCAAGGGGTATTGACTCAGCATACAGTGTACGTGTAAACTGCCATGAAGATCTATACTTGAAGAAATCATGTTAATATTCAAGAAAAGCAGAGCAAAAGAGAAAGCTTTGGTTGGCATTGCAATAATTTAGGCAGAAGTGTAAAGTATTGATAATGGGTAAACATTCACAAAATGCAGAGACACTGGATTCATTCTACGTACTTCACTAAATTGCATATTCTGATAGCTGCATTAATTCATCTACTGTCTTTTAATGTTACAATGCAGAAAACACCAATCTTCAAATATAGCATCCTGGTAAATATGACAGGATCTTGGAGTTCTACTTCCAGTATAGTCTCTTCATTCATAGATCGATCAAAAATATGATGTTTTTCATGCACAATAACGTATCCGATTTTTAAAACCATTCATAATGCAATGGAGATATGTCCAATAATATTTAGTTAAATGCACTCTTATAGTCTTAAACTAAGCACATTCCTTTCATTTGCATTTTTCTGAATCAAAACTACAACATGTCAGCATTTAGGTCAAATGTAGCACATATATCAATGAACCACACTGTCACTGGACATCACCGTTTGACAATGTTGAAACATACCATGTTGGTGCAATTTAATCATGTTCAGTACAATGTCACGCATTGTGTATTCTCATGAACAGAACTTAATGTTTTACGTGTATATTTTATAGTGCAAATAACATGACAGACATAACTGTGCATGAATGTCTCAAGCAAAGTAGCGAGTACGTGCATGTACATTGTACTATGTATCCCACTGGCCACTACCATGTACTACACTGTAGTGTAGGTCCTCGCTCCAGCTCCATGCATGTGACCCTATATAGATGAACAAATTCATTTCTATTTTGACAGAAAGAAAACAACACATAATAATTTCCACTTTATGGATCATACACAGCATAGACATATTTGACATGAATTGACAAGCTATGGTTTCTATAATCCGACTATACAGTACACGACAACTTTGACTTTGTCAGTTGTCATTTAATATTATTGTCTATATTGACATTAAAACCAACTTGCATGTTGCAATGAATTCATTTCTGTTCTACTTACTCGATGTGCTCTGAAAGTGAAACTTCATCAAACCTTGCCTGAAACGTCTTAGCAGGGTAGTAACAGGAGTAAGTACTTCTACACAACAGGATTTCAAACTAGCTAGAATAATGAGTACTGAATTTAAGCAATGGTCATCATTCGAGAGCGGTACAGAGAAGGGCATTCACTTTGAAAACACAAAAGTGAATAGCTGGGACTGAAGCCGATTGAATAGGGAAATCGTGTGATATCAGTTGTAGAGTTGCTCGTTTGGTACAAATTATGACAAGTCATCAATAGACACTATCACTCGTTCTGACATAATGCAACTTCCACTGACTGTTTGTTCAAAATAAAGTCTCGTAGTTTGAGTAATTACCAGCGCGGCGGACGTGTGACGTCTTCTGATTTCCGGGCTACTGACAGGGCAGGATACAGTACGCAATCAGTGTGGGAGGACTCTTTATTGACAATACAGGCAAAACTATCAACCTCGTTAGCTCGTATCTCACCTATTCATTCGCTTTCCTCGCACATATACAATGTAGATGTACAATTACAATCCGTATGTCACCGTTCATCAACATCATGCGGTCCCTTTCTTACCAGTGGACAAAACTTGTGAGTGGGTCAGTTGAGGGGTCAACCGTGTATCAAAACAAATGAAATGGGCCATGAGTAGAGAAACAGATGTTATGTAATGTATCTACCATAATCCATGCATGGAGCTATCATATCATCATCCATGCGAGCACCGTCCATTAGTATTATGACATAAGGCAGGCTACTGGGTGATAAATGAATAAATGAATAAATAAATAAATAAAAAATAAGTGAACAGCATACTAGTACTAGTCAATATATACCTTCGTTGTGATGCACGAAGTTTATTGTTGCTATATAGGTGGTGTTTTTTAATGTTTTTTACATCTTTTCTGGCCAAAAAAGCATGATATACGTGCAGCATAATTTTGTCTTATTCAGTCTACGTGCTGCAAATTTGACTGTCGCATACAAAGATGGCAGGTGGGTCTATATTTTATGCAAATGTTCACATAATGATATAGTCAAAGAGAGAACAGTAACTAGGCTAAATGTATGCAAAACCAACAAAACTGATACCGATACAAAGAAAAATGAATAGAAGTGAAGTGAAAAACATGCAAACACTAATGGGAAAGGGAGACAAGAGGGAGGGGAGTCTAGAGAGATAAAGTAGCAAACTGTAATAATGTTTTATATAGTTGTAATAAAGACGAATGCCGTACCCTACAAAATGTAATTTCTGCGGACTCGCTTTACACGGAATATTAATATTACAAATTCTCGTGAAAAACAAAGTGTTGACCTATTTAGCATTCAGATCTGTATTTACAGGCTAACGCCATTTCGATGTAACAAAGTACCTCACCTGTTCCATAGATTTCGTTATAACCAGGGTCAACTGTATAAAATGAAAAAAAAAATAAATAACCGCATTTGGGACTTTTTAGAAAGTATGTTTATGTATCATGATCAAGTAATGATGAGTTTGTTGCAATAACCAAACCTTGTGTTACTTTTTTATAGGTCTAGCAGGTCGGGCGGAGAGCTTCAAGCTTTGTGTGTGTGTGTGTGTGTGTGTGTGTTCTTGCACAAAATCAAGGAGCCATTCAATCCCTGTTTTGCCAACGTTTGAAGTTTACGTCTATGCAAAGCATGCAATAATTATTCTCATTTCTATTTATTCTGCATTTGATTCCCTGTCCTCTCTATAGGTCGATTCCTGGTTCCATGACTCCTGCGACAGTAAAATTGGTCCCATGGAATATCTATATGAAGAAAGCAATAACCATAATCATAGTGGTTGCTCTTTTCTCTTTGACTCTCTCTCTCTCTCTCTTTATATATATATATATATATATATATATATATATATATATATACATATATATGCATATATGTACATATATATATAAACATATATATATATGTATATATATATAGAATATTATATATATATATATATATATATATATATATATATATATATATATCTATATATATACATATATATATATATATATATATATATGTTGATAAGGTTGTCCACGTGTTGGCAAGATAAAAAGATAAGTAACAAAGCTGCAACAATGTTCATGCTGTATTCACCAACAGTTTATTTCTTCACACAAATTTTCGAGCGTCTCGCCGCCCTTTCAACACTTGAGAAAGGGCGGCGAGACGCTCGAAAATTTGTGTGAAGAAATAAACTGTTGGTGAATACAGCATGAACATTGTTGCAGCTTTGTTACTTATATATATATATATATATATATATATATATATATATAAGTGAGAGTAAAGAAGAGGCAGTAGACGTAGCTTTTGAATCCTCACAATTTGATTTTACTTCTCGAGCTTTCGGGTCCTGCCCTTTATCAAGAATGAGGAGAAATCGGACAAAATACAGAACATGGATATTGTATACAAAAAATAATGATGATCAAGACACTAGTGAAAATAATAACGAAAATGATAGAGGCAGCAGAAAATAACAACACTAATAGGAGTGTATATAAGCGTCAATCTTACATAATTTGACATACATACATACATACATACAATCACAAACAAGCATACATATAAACACGTACAAAAAGTACAACGTATAACTAAACATCTGCGCACACACATGTGCATATAAGTACAAATATGTACGCACATATACACTTGCAAATCTCAACACACATGAAGACAAGCAACCATGTAAACAATAACGGCAATTAATAAAAATCATTAAATTGAGGAGTGTATCACAGATACAGGAAGGAAAAACAAATATATATATATATATATATATATATATATATGTGTGTGTGTGTGTGTGTGTGTGTGTGTGTTTATCTCCATGCTAACACATGTTTCGTCGCACCAGTTCAAAAGTTTGTGGGTGTTTTTTTTTTTTTTTGTACCTTTGGTTTGTTTAAATACAAACTGGGTTTGATTTGCATGTTTTTCCTCAATCTATTCATGGTAGTTTTCTTAAAACTCAGCGTAACTGTTATATACTGTACTTTAAAAAAATGCAGATGAGCAAATTATTTCAAGTGCAATGCAAATTACGACTATAAGAGAAAATGCAGACACAAACTTTACTCTTTTCCAACACTAAAAGAAGGTTGGTCCTAACGCCTTTTACTGCACTATTTCCCATTAATATATTATGATATAATGAGAAAATTGAGTTAGGGTTCTGTGATGATAACACTCGCAAGGTTTCCCACTATCAAGTTCTCTTCAGCTGTCGTTGTCAATTAATACAATTACAAGACAGTGTTTGCCAAACTAAGATTAAGATATCTTTGTGTTTCAGTCTCTTTATTTTACTTATCTTTCCTTCTTTGTGGACTCTTCTTCATGTGTCTTCCGTCATGGATCAAATTAATGTTATTTGCACAATATCTACCATAACTTTGGAAATGAGAATGTATACTTATAATATATTTGATAAAAAAAAAAAGAGAGATAATACATAATTTTTTTTAAAGCATTCAACCACTGCATACTTCCCCCTCCTCTCTCTATTCTCTCTCTCTCCCTTCCCTCTCTCTCTCTAACAATATGTCACACTATTAATGTGCCATGGATAACTATTTTTGCATGACATGCAGGGCCGGCGCTACGTTTTTAAAAGTGAGGGGGCCCGGTTTATTCGAACAGGGACGTCGATTCATTTTGAGGATCATAGGCTGGGGGAGAGACATTTTGGATGACAGTTAATTGTGTCCCAAAATTTGCTTACAAGCGAAAAAATGCTTAACATTTTCTGGTGCCACAAGCAGGAAAAAGAAGGTCTTCGCACTTTTAGATGCCATTACCCCCCCCCCCCCCCCCCCTCACCCCCACCCCCTTCCCGGTTGCGCCGGCCCTGTCAAGTCTGGTGAATACACGAAGTGCTGTACATTCATATGAGTTTGAAAAACAAAGCTACATCGTATGTATAGGCACTATTCATATATAAAGCTATATACAGTTCGCATTGTTATGCGTTATATCCATTGTATTCTTTATATATCTTTTATCATGTATACTTTTTAACTTTAAAATAAAACTAATGTACGTAAAATTATTTGACAAAATCAGCCTTTAAAAAAGCCTTAAGGATATTGTTTATTCTTTCACTTTAAAATATTTATTTATCTATACATAATGTATAAGCTGTACATTTTGTACTATCATTTGTACTTTTCTTCTTTTACTTTCACTGGAAATAAAAGAATTGAATTGACTTGAATTGAATATGCTTTCCTTATAACACTGAGTAGTATAGGCCTACATGTTATAATCTGAAGGTTATTTTTCATGAACTTTATGTTTACACAATATCACTTTATAATTTGTGAATTTCAACAGCTACGCGATGCCAAGCAAGCACCAGGATGACGGTGTGTCTTGTAATATCTCAAATCTACATGTACTAATAACAAACATAAAAATTGTACCCCAGTCCATGTCTACAGAAAGTTGGCAGGCTCACGAGGCCATTTTATGTTCTCAGGAATAAAGACGATTCGACGATAAAGCAACACAACAGGTTGTACTGCCAAGTGATGTTCTGGAAAAAAAAAAGCAATGCAGTACTTTCTAGCTCATTCCTCCTCCCCAGCAAGGGGTCATTGTCCCGGACAACAACCCCTGTCTCTAGAAAAAAAAAAATATATTGAAGAAACTGATCGTCTGCAGGCATATGTATTAGTTATATAACAGCATAGCAACTTGCAAACTGCTGTACAGATACATGCATGCATCATTTTAGTTTTCCGTCTTTCTTCTTTAACACAAAAACCTCATGTTACAATCGTCATACAAAACGTTACCTATAAACAAACAAGTTATTGTGTATACTCCAATAGCCTTGATACATTGATTTGTGGTCAAAACATTAGTTTCATTATAGCCTCTTCACACCGGACTTGTTCACCGAGTTTATGTATAAGAGGGAAGTCTATGGAGAAGGATCCATTGCAGATTGTAGGTACCTACTGGTATAACTGCATGATGGACAGCGCACGTAAGTATAAGAGAGTATATAATTAAGCCAAAAATGTGTGGCATACTGGGGATGCAGTACAGATCACAACGATACATACAGAAAATATTTCAAACAACATGAAAGTAGTAAAAATATACAAGTATGGCTGCAAGGACGGCTATGAATAGGAGCGTGTTTGCAAAAAGAATAGGATGGAAGGTGAGCTAGTTTATATGCAAAAAAAATAAGAAAGAAAGAAGGGACATTCACATTGTTTTTGTTCGTGTAAAGCAGAGTATAGTCGTGTAAATCAGTGTAAAACAGAACGGAAAAAATGAGGATGCATTCATCGAGGCAACGCTGTATAACAGTATGCCCTCCTAAAAAAAAACAAAAACAAAAAACAAAACACCAACAAACAAACATGCAATCGGATATCCGCATTGATAACTTTCAAAATAAATAAACTGTGTGAATGGTATTTCAAGGTCTAAATATTTGATATCTAAACTATATCTTTCAGAAAACCCCGTTCAATTTGGTTAAGTGGTCACAGAGAAATTTGGATTGTTGTAAAACATGTCGTGGGTCTGTTTCTTCCAAGTTTAGATGCACTTGGAACTACATACATTGTATTAATGTGCTAACACAATGGACAGAACTTGGAGGGAAGGGATTCCTGACATGCTCTACAAAAATCCTCATTTCTCTTTTACCACTGAAGCAGATCAGATGGGGTTTTCTGTAAGATATGGGTAATAAGTTATAGTTTTATACTCTGAAATTGCATTTGGATATTAGATTCACAATTTTTGTAGTTATCGTTACGGAGAGTCCCGATATTATATATATATATATATATATATATATATGCCAGTTGAGCAGACAATACATTGGGATGC
This sequence comes from Diadema setosum, assembly GCF_964275005.1. NCBI lineage: Eukaryota > Metazoa > Echinodermata > Echinoidea > Diadematoida > Diadematidae > Diadema > Diadema setosum. Next base: position 22,277,661 of record NC_092691.1, read on the forward strand.
ATATCATTTTAGTAAAATGTGTAAGTAATTATATTTGCAGACATGATGAATTTATTTTATATTCTAAAACACTTAATTCTGTGATATTTCTCAAAACACAAATGTTTTTTAAGTCGGATGAGAAAGATTTAAGCATAGAAACACCTATCTTTATGGAAATTTTGATTGAAGTTATTATTTGGCATTTTCTATTAGAAAAAAAAAATCAGATTTATATAAAAAAGAAACCTAAAAACAGATCAAACGCAAACAAAATTGGATAATTTTTTGGTATGCGTTTCCATGAAGGAAATGAAAATAACAACAACAAAAAATCTATAAAAGAAACTCAGCATCAATTTAGATGGTAGCTTATTTGTATAATTAATTTTAATCAAATGAATTTTCTTCAAAAATCTAAAGAGATCTAAAACATATAACCTCCATAGAAGTCCACTATTAGAATTCACCATAAGGTCTCCTAATGGCACAACTGCTTCAAAGGGAAAATTAAAGATGTTTCTCTGTATTTACACAAATTAACAAATGTTTTGCATATATTATAATCATGATAAATTATGCAAATGAATGTCTGATAACAGCAGAACCTCAGTTAATTTTGTAAAACTTGATATGAAGGAAATTAAGTTTTAACGTTATTGAACACATCAATTGTTATAGGAGATTGCATTTTATATCCACGCAATATCCACCATATGATTGGACCTCTAAAAGAATTAAATGATGGTAATATATATGTATATATATATTATCATCAGCTTACCTGAGCTTTTAGATAGATTTGTTCGACGAAGAGATGCAACTGAGTAAACACTTTGCATACAACAGTTAATATGATATAACATTGACTAATGATGTCTGTTTCATTTAAGCCCGGTATGTTATTCTGCTCTCATCCCCACACAGGTATCGTGGCTTTATCTTTTCAAACAAATTCTAAGACACCACTGACAGACATCCTCACCCTAATCTCGCATACTGACAGACCTAAAAATAAAATATGCTCAATTAATACACATGCACAAGCTCACCCACATGCCTAGTTTTACACGCACACGAACACACACACACCAATAAACGACACGCACTCTTACGGAGAACAACATGCACATTCTCTTTACGTCATTTTGGTCTATAAAGAAAGGATTTTCTTGGCATACTTTGATTTGCTCTAAAATCAGCATCTTGTTTATGAAATTTGGCTTACGTTGGTGGTATCCTATAGGTTTCTTTCTTTCTCTCTCTCTCTCTCTCTCTCTTGTTAGCCGAACGAACGAAGGAAGTCCCTTGTGTTGCTCATTAATTGGCAGTTACTGAATTGTAGATATATTAATAGGGCGCTTGATAACAATCACAAGGTAGGCCTATCATACCTATATCGTTTTTTTTTTTATTTGCCAGGGTATCTCCAAAGATACAATTAACTTCGATTTGATTTGATTTGATTTGATTTGATTTATGTATTTTCCCCCAAAATAGGTATAACGTTACCAAAAAAAAAAAAAAAAAAATCTTCCAGTGATTTACAATACATTGTTAAAATATTCCATATACAACTTATGCATGAATAATTGTTTTCTGTTCTTAACGTGTTTGAGTGTATGTGTATTAAAGGTAACAATAATTCGCTATACCGAAGTTAATAGCAAATCAAATCCCACGAACCCCTATATTATTGACATTAGATAAAGTAGTCGTTTGGCATCGTTAAATTACAATTCTAACAATTATACACTCAGTAAAAAAAAAAAGAGAGAGTAAACACTTCTTCAAATTCGGATTTTTCATATGATTATGCAAGAGTGTAATAGTGTCGAATGACATATATATCAAATTAAAATAAATTTTATTCCCTTTCATATTAGTGGGGTAAAAAAACAAGATCGAATTTAAGCCCAAATGATCACACACGTTTTTCTCTTCGAAAGTGATAATTAGAAACTGCAAAAAAAAAAAAAATAATAATACACTGATGAGTACATGTCCTTCCTCATAAGGATGGAAACAAATCATCAAATTTACAAAATGAGTTTGTCATTGAGTTAGACACAGAAAAGGTGACTTAAACCGTACGATTGAGTTTTCGATCTATCTCCCTTTCCAAGAGAGGGGGAAAAGGGGGAGGGAACTTCTACCGAGTCCAAATCTGAAATGGATATGAACATCCACAAGGGTGATCAGGTGTCCAATCTATAAAATTGCTCTGAAATTGTAAACTGAATAAAATGTAATGGCAGTATTTGGTTCCATCATAGTGGTCAGTTGTGGTGGAGCGTATATATATGCAATTAGGACACTGCCTAACCAGGGAGCACTAAATAATGTGGGAATTGGGTACTCCGCTAATTGTGCCATTCCAGAACAGGCATCTGAACACCACGTTCATTAACGATAACGCATGCACCCGAGTGACCAGGAATAGTAAACTGTTAAAGGGATGATATAGTTTTGGTTGACATTGAGGATTCAGATTTGTTTTTTGTTTTTTTGCGAGATACCTAGAAACCACTTATGAAATACTAAAGAACATAAAATTTCAAGAGGAATTCAAAGTTTATTTGATGAAAAATCGGTTTTGAAATGGTTGAGATATCCAAAAACAAAGAGGTCGTAAAAAAATGGGTCCCATCTTTTATTAGGACCTCTTGTTTTTGATATCTGAGCCATTTTGAAACTGATTTTTATCAAATAAACTTTGAATTTCCCTTAGAATTGTATGCTTTTTCATATTTCACGTGAGTCTTCTTATTATCTCACCCCCCAAAAAATGGAGAAGCCTGATGCCCCCATCTCAACCAGATTATGAACCAGATTATGAACCCTATTTTTTTTTTTTTTTTGGGGGGGGGGGGGGGGGAAACAATATTGGAGCATCCGGCCTGGTGATACCTTTCAAGATATGGATCGGTATACCGCACTGCATAGAGTGGTGGGGAAACCCTCGACAGGACCTTGATAGGACAGAGTACGCCGAGTGATATCAAGCATAATATACGCCCGATGCACTGCACTGATTTACAGATATGTGTGGCTCATTAAGACATTAACGGCATAATTTACCATTTGCAGATGAAACAAAAACCCAGCATTAGTGCTTTAAAATCGTTCTAAAATGTGAGTTAGGGGTAGAAATAATCAATTTAAAAATTTGAACCAATAATTGATGTTAAGTGTACAAAATGTGAACGATAGATATGATATACATATATATATATATATATATATATATATATATATATATATATTGTTACGACCAAAATCACTCTGAGAATGATCGCACAAAAGAAACAATCAACTAATGTTCAGGCGGTTTATTAACAGTGATATTGTGGGTACAGACTCGTAATTGGTTTTCACTTCAGTACAATAATGATCAATAGAAACAATTACAAATCGGTCATGGAATCACTTACATGCATCCAAATCTTAAAGAACAAAGTCCCTAGGCAGTTCCCTGGTAGTGTCCAGATACGATGTTCGATGCACAGATGAATGATCCGCGATGCACAGATGAATGATACCTCAGACGTAAATCCAGAGGTGCAGGTTGTGATAATCCTCAGTATTAATCCGGGATAAAGATCCAGGATATACGTCCACAGCGAAACGTGCAGACTCCAAACGTTATGACGACCACGTCCAGTTGATGCGTTGAATGATGATTCACTTTATATTGTCCAGCTAGGAATCCAGCCCGTCACAGCTTTGCCGTAACAATGTCCGTTGACACTAAATATGGAGTCTATCTCCAATGTAGGCAAATTAATTCTCTGCAGGCAAAATGTCTCCCAGGCCGTATCTCCACAAACACAGTTTGTATAGCAGGTCAGCAGGTAACACAGGACTGACTATAACAAGTCGCTTCAGAGCCAGAAGTGACGTAACTCTCAGAGCAGAGGTGTTGGGTACTCTGCCTACCTCGGAATTTCTCCAGCTTATATACTATCCATTCACCCCTTTTTAGTACATTCTGTAATTTTCTCCAACCTGAGGCCACATACCTGAACATACTAGCAAGTCCAAATTCCGGGAATCCTGGATGACTCACTGCCTAACTATGTGCATAACATCATTGCCAAAATTAACTACCAATCACATTGGGCTACAGGGACAGTGCCTCACTCAGCCAAATATGTAAGCACTTCCCAGAATATTCTGGAATGGGTTAAATCATTCTAGATTGAGTGAGCTATAATGTATTTCCTGTCACATGCATACATGTACTGTAGCTACATTTTATACCACGTAGAAAATTCTCCACTGATCTGGTCAGCCTGTATGTACTATATCTATATCATATAGAATGTTCTCCATTAATCTGGTCACCCCGTGTACATACACATTAAAACAACCATGCATACAGCCTTGATACATGTACATAACTACTAGTGTGTACATTTGTGACAATATATATATATATATATATATATATATATATATATATATATATTATATGTTTCCAGACTGAACTGTCTACAGATATGATTTAATGAGAAAAATAGTGATATTTCCTCATGTTTTAGGCTTTATGGCAAAAAAGAAAAAAATATGGTAGGATGTTTTGTGATACAACTGACCTACACATATGCATCAAAAGTGATATCTTGAACATTTTTTAAATCACTGCTCCCAAAGGTAAATAGGACCTTTAATCTTAAAGAAACGCTGTGTAGGAAAAAAAAAAGGATTTGCACTGAAGACGCAAAGATCATTCTTTTTTTTCAATATATAATTATATTCTTTTCGAGTGCACTGAACCGTGTAAAAAAAGCAACTTTTGTTAAGCTTTGATTTACACTTTTTTTGCAATAGGACTGAATTTCAGTGGGGGGTCTGACTTTCAGGAAGCAATTTTTTTTTTATTCTTTTCCGTTGCACATTGGAACAGTTATATAAGTTCACCCACTCAGTTAAAAGACAGATAAATAACCTTTAAAGTGATATGACTAGTTGTTGATTAATTTCAAAGCCTTATGTAAAATATCTGAATCTAAAAGCGGTGCTTTCTTTCTTTCTTTCTCTTTTTTTTTTTTTGGTTGAATATATCAGTGTCACATTGTTAATTTTTTTCTCAGAGAAAAAAAAAATAGTGTGATTATTCAGGCGTAAAGTTCCTCTTTATGTTTTCCTTCCAATATCAAAAAGAACATAGTTTTCTTTGATTTAATATACATTTCATTCGATTCTATTGCAGTGTGCAATGCAGTTTCTGAACTTGAAAAAGTATTTACTTTCGCTTCCTGTTCTTCTTTTTGGCAGAGAGTATATGACAAAATGTAAACCGTAATTATTTGAGAGGAAAGTATTTTCTTATCATTTCTGAAAAACGGAAGTAAATTTGCTTGCAGTATGCTCAAGATTTTCAAACTGTTCAACTGCATTATATAATGTAGGCATAATATCCAACCTAACCCAATTAGTAGGTGCTATACGTGTAGATGAAGGTGATATCTTAAGAAAATACCACCCAGGCTTAGCAAACAGCACGCGGAATCATTTTGATAGTACACGTATGTAATTTGGAAATCTTTCAAAAGTCGCAGATCTACCATTTTGATATCTGTATAAATATAATGACACAGTCCGCTATAGGGTATGACCGCACTTTGTAACGCGAGCTTTAGAGGTGGGTTGATCCAAGGAGGTTGATCGATGCAAGAGATACATGTTCATGTAAGGTGACGCTCTGTGTGTATGAATCATGCAGCGAGACGTGATCGAGTCACTTGCGATCTGCGGACTTTTATTTTTTTGTGTGTGCAATGTAGCTATATTTGTATAGATTTACCCGATATTGGCTCACCGAGACACTTTCTTAGAAAGTCAACGAATAGCCAAGAGACACATGTCTTTCTGAATGACGTTAGTGGGCCATTTTCCAGCCGTAGATGCCAGGAAGCTCTTGAAATCAAAATAAAAAAAAAATTGAAATAAAATATTGATTAATAACGTTTGATTAATTTTTACGGAATTTCTCAAAATATTTAGTAATACAGTATGTAAACGTGTTTGTTGAAGTGGAATGTCAAGTTACAGCGTTTTTGATATTGTCACAAAATATTTTATATAGACAGTATTGGAGTATTCATATTCGTGTTAATATGAACGTTGTGTTTGCATGATGTCAATGCGACTGAATAGAATTCTAATTAAGATTCCAGAAAGCATAGATTCATTTTGAGTATTGAATCAAATTGTCCTCATCGTGATCGTTATTACTGTATCTTCAATGTTTGTTTAAACGTATGTATAACTCTATTTATCTGTCTATCTATCTGTCTATCCTATCTATACCCACATAAACCCACAGACACGCACGCGCACACACACATACACACACACACGCATATATATATATATATATATATATATATATATATACATATTTACATTATCAGTCCTTTCATCACCTTTGTTTGTGCCTGGAATTCTGTGATAATCTGATTTTTCAAAGGCATTATTACTGTATTCCCTGTGAGGTCAAACGTGTCCTTTATTTTCTTCCTCTACTACTTCCTCCACCTGGTGTTCGGTTGCCGCAAGAAACGGCCCTCAGTAATGTTAAGCCTCTCAAAACGGATTTTATCTCCTTGTAGTTATTATACACCAAACTAAATGAAACACACACACACACACACACACGTACACACACACACACACACACACACAGCCATACACTTTCACAAAGGAAGATAAAACAAAACTAAAAGCGGACAGCAAAGGAGAAGCAGAAATACGAGCATGTAGAGGATCCTGAAACCCTCCCAAAAAAAAAAAAATACATTGCAAGTAGAATTCAAAGTAGTATGAAGCAACGGCAACAGTCAGTGGCTTCATTCTCACGTGCAGCAGGTGTGATTTCAATAAAGCGCGCTAAAAAATATTTTCAGGATGATCTATCGAAAGAAAGTTGGCGGTTTGACATGAGGATACCAGTGCGCTGTTATTCGATGAAACCGGCACTTATGTCAAGACATGAACCATTAAAGTACAGTCTAGAATAGTTAGTGTATTAGTCTGACATACGGCAGACTTAAAAAACCAGAGATCGTGTCGAGCTCCGAAAATGCGTGCAAACTTTATACACACTAGATTATTTGATACTGGTGCTTCTGACACCGGTGTGGAATAGCATGACAGTCTTTGAAGTTATTATTGGGAGCACATGAAAAACACATGACCATGAAATACATACATGTAGACATATGATTATAACTTTTAATCACCAAGAGGGAGGTGATAATTTTGAATTGCATTTCAGTCAACAGAAAAAGAATATTACTGTCAGAGATCGTTGACTTGACGCGTATGCCTTCAATAAAGGATAAGAGTATAACCTTACAATTCAAGGTATCTTCAACAACACAAACTTTAAGAAGAAGAAGAAGCAAAAAACATCTTTCTTGCTTTCCCGTAGGGGTTCTAATCTCAGGCGCATTTTACCGAGAGGTTTGCGATTGTTATAAGTTACCGACAATTACTCTGCATGGTGGTACAAGGAGAGGCAATAACCATTCAGCTGGTATGTATAAAAAGAAAGAAAGAGAGAAACAAACAAACAAACAAACGAACGAACGAACGAACTGGTTATGCAATTTTGGCGTCACATTTTCGGCGTCCTTTATTATATGCCTTCTTCAGGAGTCTTGTCTCCTGAAGAAGGCGTATAATATATATCATAATAATATCTACATAAGTTACCATTATCACGGTACCATCATCAACAACAACAAAAAAAAAATGAAACCTGTAAGAAAATGAAATCTATTTATGGGTATGCCCTAGATCAAAACAGGGAATGTATAGCCCTACTGAAAGTTAACTACATGTATTACGCAATCTGCTGGAGATTAGGCGCCGAATGAAATCCATAGGTCAAAGCAAGAAAAAGGGGAGGCGGACATAGGATACTAATCTTGGCAAACACATAGAAATCCTCCAGTGATATACAGAGCTCAGACTGCAAAATCACCAGATATTCGATGCTGGTAGGAAGTCTTCGATATTACGCACGCAGACGGAATAGATGGGGAATTTGCACACTGGTCCTGCGTGGGATGGGTGTAGGCCTTTATACACGACGTAATTATGTATAAACATTTTGAGATTTCACGTATTGGCTCCAGGAATCCCGAAGAAGGCGTAGGACGCCGAACATTTGAGTCGAATAAACTCACGCTTTATTGGCCAAAAATACATTACCATTTTGTTTCTTTATTTCTTGTATATATATATATATATATATATATATATATATATATATATATATATATATTTGTATAACTTCCATGTTCTGGACCCTATGGAAGACCAGCAATGCCATGTTGGCATCGCTGAATATGGGCCATCCAGCCGTTGTTGTTTGTTATACGGAAAATAAAATCAATCAATCAATATATATATATATATATATATATATATATATATATATATATATATATATATATAAGCGTGTGTGTGTTTGTGTTCGTGTGTGAGCAAGAAAACATATACTTGTCAAGAAAAAAATATGATAAAGTGTTTGTTTCTCGATCAAGTATAGTCAGTATCAGTCGGTATGTGAGATCATCGCACACCTGGATGGCACGGCATATCTTGTCGTCCTTAACTTCATAATGATTTGCATTTATTTTCAACGTTTCACTTGAAAATAATTATCGTCTTGACATCTAGGCTCTGGACACTTCAATATAGAATAGAATGTGATGTGATGTGAAGGTGACAGAATAATGTTGGATCTTTGAATTAATCATTTATCTGTTTCAACTGTCAGATTTAAATTAATACTGTGCTCAATTAGTTCATTCATATACATTCTATTACATTTATGTTTGAAAAAGAAACTCAGAAATAAAATGAGATAAAATCAAACTAAATCAAATCAAACATAAGATATTGTATTTGAATTCTGTCCTTAGATTCTTGGATAAGATTATCATAGCACTGCGTATTAGGCCCTATGTTCCTCTTGACCAAGGTGTAAAGGTATGTACCTTGTAATAATACAGGGTTGCTGATAATGGTGGGGCCCTCTGGTAGGATAGGACTTTCACTGATAAGTCTCTACCTTGGTTTGATTTCATTTCATTTATTGGTTCCTACACTATATCATTGCACATGCAGATACATACACATGTATTATATACATTGTTGGTGCCATTATACATAAACATTAGTTGTTAACAAAGTAAGTTTCTTCATTGCCTTTACAATGTACAACAAAACATATCAGCGATGCAATGAATAATACAGAAGGGCTACAGCTTAAGCAGTGCTTGATTTGCATGCAGCCCTCGTACATGAGACACAACGTTGTCAGTAAAATTTTGTCATCTAATCTATTGGCTGTTAAGATATCTATCTCTCTCTCACTCTCTCTTTGTAACATGGTTCTTTTTCTTCTTTTCCCTCCCAAAAATGTATTTCTTTGACGTGGAGCGATTGCTTGCTCCTTTATGCTGATCTCCTTATCTTGTCTTAAGTGCTGCGATGATTATAAATATCTATATCAAGTAACATGATTATCACATCTGTGAGACAGAAGACATCGTTTATGTTCTTGTTTGCTAATAAGAGAGTAAAATGTGTTTTTCCGGTCATTTCCTGTACTCTTACTTCGAACCCAGATTAATTACATTAACCCCATTTACCCATCCGACATCCTGTAGTGATACAGGAAATAGGAAGTTGGTTTCCTCATACCCGTTACTTGATCCAAGGTACAAATATACAAGTTAACGCAGAACGTGATAGCGACGCCGAGAAACGCAGACCGCTAATTGAAAAAAATATGACTCCTCGTACTTTACCCTCCATCACTGAACATCTTTATCAATGAAGAACCGTAAAGGTTAGATGTAAAATTTCGAAGTGGTCGTCGATAAATGTCGATTTTCCCAATAATCAATGTCGTCTCGGGGTTTCTCATGACTGGAGAATGACAGAATATGGCGCTTTCTTAAACATGTTAAATATCACTTCTTCGTATATAATATGTTTTCATTATTTTGTTTTCATGTTTTCATGTTTTCATCTCACAAGATAGCTGGATAGGCTATTTTTGACATTCAGCTATCACCAATGGTCTTCCATGGGGTCCATTTGCATGCAATGGGGGGGGGGGGGGGACCACTTCACCGGATTATGTATGCTGCTCTTGGCGATGAAGGGATAAACCGAAATAATTTTCACATGAGTGGGTTGTGTCCTTGTTACACACTGGGCCTCCATTTTGTGTCCTTTTCGAGGGACAACGTGTTTGCCCTTATACTTTATACTATCTACTGAGCAACCTCGTCGCCCCCACGTATAATTCGTAATGTGTATAAATTCCCGTATGATTTAGGCTGACGATGTATATCAAATGAAGTTCAAGACGGTTGTGATAAATTTAGAGTGAAACATACGAATAGCATGGTAGGGTTTGCATCAAAAGCAGTTCTGAAATAACAGAGTTATGAATTTTGATTTTGACTGAAATATGTGTAGCAGCCATCATACGAGGTAATTAGGTAGGGTAATGATGTAATGACGCCATAAATATTTACTAAATGTTCCTTGTTGACATGAAGTTTATGTGGGAGACTTACATAATTCACGAAACAACATCTCTCCTCATTATACCAATGTACGTTCAATCTGACATTGTATTACCATCTTTACTTGATACGTTTTTTTCCCAAGATTGTCCATCTTTATACTGTTAATGATACAATTCAAATATAATCATGCTGACAGTGGAAATGAAATGCAGTGATATAATTGAACTGAACATCAAACTTTTGTTGCTATTTCATAACAATGGTGCCTGACGTTGTAGATGCATGAACACATGATTTTATTACAGTTTTGTCGACAGGAGATCCTAAGCTGATGACAACATCACTTTAGTTAAGCTAAATATTCATAATTTGTTGCAACCAATATAACTTTGAGTGAAAACATGGGGAACTTCGGTATTCGACAACTTTCTTGTTTATTTTCAATCTTGATGAAACTTACACCATTTGGTCTTATTTGACTGACTTTATTGTCTTCATTAAATTGAAGGAACTATGTAATGCAAATCCATGCTGACTATTGTTGATTCGTAGGATTCTCAACCTTACTTTTTTTGGCCAAATGACTATCTGAATACGCGCCATGCCTTTTTCAATAATTGTTCAACTTTTTTTTTTTTTTCAAATTACTTTGATTCGCAAAAAAAAAAAACCCTTCCAAACCAAGATTGTGTCATTGACAGTTGTTAATCAATAGTAAAGTACAGATAATTATGATCAACAAAAGACATTTGAATACACCTTTCCATACATTGCATATACCTTGTATGTTTCCACGTTAGTTTAATATAATGAACAAAGCTTATTTATGGTAAACATGCAAGTTACGCTTGGTCTAGCGCAAGGTGCATTCCAATATTTTTGTAAAGTGTATTTTACTAGTGATTGACAGATGATAATGTCACTGACAGAATCTTGGTTTGGAATGCTTTTTGTTAGCGTATTCAAGTAATAAGAAAACAATATAGTAGAAAAATTATCATAAAACAAAAGGCACATCTGTGTGCCTCTGTGTGTGTACCTGAACTCGTTGGAATTGAGCAAGTTGTGTGTACAGTCACGCACTTGATGAAGTTTATTAGATCGGTAACACACACACGCCAGGCCAAGTTTTTGTTTATGACTTTTTTATGTTATATATTAGAAAATAAAGTGATAAGTTGTTCGAGAGTAAATTTTTTAATTGATTCGTGAGCAATTTTCACAATCATCTCTGGAGTGATATCCAATTGAAAACTGTGAAAAATAAATGTGTGTTCCAAGTGTAGGCTGTAGAGGCAACAGTGAAGAGGTTATTTTGCATCATATCTGGTCAAAAGTTCTAGTGCTGGGTTATTTCTGCACACGAACGTCCTATGGTCTATCACGGTGCAGTGGGTTTAACGTGGCAGCAACAGTTGATTTTTTTTTCGAATCTTTTAATATTTGAGTTTGTTTTTGTTTTTGTTTTCAGTTTATAGCGAATTACCTACATCAATATAGTATATCAACTTTATATTAACTTGTCAAGGTTCGTGGCTGTCTTCACAGATTCTGAAGGTGAATTCCACTCCGGGATGGAAGAGGGAGTCTACTCTATATACCAAATCTCGGAAGCAATCATGAAAACAGATCATTACACGATTTGTAATACTTGGACAGCTTTTACCCACTAGAGCATATAAGGTTCCTAAAACGTTGGTAAACAAGATTTAATACCATTGGAAACTTAGACACAAGCACACAACGCCACAATCTATCCTCATATTATCCATTCCTCTCCCAATCCTTATAAGCTGTCTTATGTACACATAGCTTTAGTGTATGTTATATCGCTCACACATTGAGAAAAACAAGAGAATCAGATGCCATTAACATATATATCTTTCTTGATGTTTATCACCCTGCTACCTTCTTATCAAAAGCCAACTATACCCTCAAAAATATTAAGAGACTAATACCCTGCAATTCCTGCGTTTTGAACGGATGGCGGTACATGCTATGAATCGATGTCAAAATAACGAACCTGCATTTCTTTCACGTGCTCTCATCATCCCCTTGAAGACGAATAAGAAAAAGAAATGATATGGACTCTACTGCGCCTGCGCTTGTTCGCTTACGTTGGCACGGACGTACCTAGTAGCGCGGCGGACAAAAGCCACGCGAAAACAGTGCAGGCTTGTCATGCTCACATGAAACGTGTTTGTCTCATTTCTGCTAGCAACGTTAGCGTGGTGTACCAGCACGTTTGTTTCTCTGGAAACCAGCTCGTCGCTATGCACACATAAGTTGTATATTTGTATTTTATAGTAGGCTTCGAGTACGCCCCACACCATTCGCATTCACGATCGGGACAGAGACGGTTATCATCTCCACGACCGCGGAGTTCCACGATTCCTTTTTCAGCTGTGTTTCGTGTTGGTGGGATCTCGTCCGAAACTTTTGTGTTTTAAATGATGGGAGAGTAATGTTCCTCCACGCATAGCAGCTGGGATTCTAATTCGGAGTGGACGGTTTCTTTACATTTGGTTAACACGAATCATTGATAAGGAACTGGTGCTCCTCTTCCGCTTCTTGGTTCAGCTTCGTGTTCGTTGCTCCAGTGATGTGCAAACTCTTAACTCTCTATCTGCTGTCCACACCGCTTGAGCACTTCGTCGAACTGTATCACCACAAGTTTACATCAAGGAGGGAGAAAAGTCCGGTTGCAGAAACAAAGACTTCAAATAGGTTCAGACAACCCTGCCAGAATAACAGCTAAGAATTATCTGTCACTAGAGTTGTCGACAATCTTTGACGCCATGAACGACACAACAATTATGCCGTCGTCCACAGCCACAAAGAATGTGGAGCTGGCAGGTTCCATTCAATTTACTTTTCTTGCCGTCGTCTATATTCTCATCGCTATCATCGGCATCGCCGGGAATTCGCTGGTCATCGCCGCCGTCGCACTCTGCCGAAAGCTCCAAACACCGACGAACGTGTTCGTCGTTAGCCTGGCGGTGACGGACCTGCTCTCCTGCATTACGCTGCCGTTCCAAGCGGCGATGTTCCTCAGCACCGAGGATTCACGTCTCCCTGACGGATTATGTGCATTCATCGGTGCAGTCAGTATTATATGCCTTGTAGGAAGCATCGTCACACTAGCTCTCATCGCATTCAACAGGTGTTTCCTAATCACCCAGACGAGGAAAACGTACTCTTGGCTTTATACAACCAAGATGCTCTTCTTGATGACAGCCATGGCGTGGCTGTATCCGACGTTGGTCCTTGTAGTACCACAGGTCTCTGGCATTGGGCAGCTGGGTTATTCTCCGTCCTACAAAGCTTGCCTGTGGAACGAAATGCATCCCTTAGCCTACGTCAGTGACATCCTCGTAGCCATCACATTTTTCTTCACATTTCTGATCATAATCATTTGTTACATCAAAATCTGGTTATACATCCGTCGCCATGTACGCAGGCTTCGCACACACAGCTCCATCAAATCCAACAACACGGAGCCCAGCCACTTGGAAGATCTGAGCAGCACCCAGGAGCAGCATACGGACACCCAGGTCGGCAGCAGTCCTCATGGCCAGGGTGCTCCCAACGGCAGTACGGTGGACAAAAAGCGCCGTCCGAGGTCAGTGAGTACGCGGGAGATTGAGATCACCAAAAACCTCTTCTACGTTGTCTGCGCCTTCTTCGTGTGCATCATTCCCTACGCCATCACGCTGACATTGCCCGTCGACCCCATCCTCGATTTGCTCGTTCTCTACGCCAGCGTTCCCCTCATGTTCAATGGATGCGTGAATCCCATGATATACGCCTACAAGCACCCAACGATGAAGGTGGTATTCAGATACATTCTCAAGTGCAGAGTAGGCGAGATACCCAAACCGTCGAAATGTCTTCGCCGAGTGCTGAGTGCCAAACAGGTTCCCGCGGGGCTGGGACCGCGTATCAACGGAATGAACGATCTGCGGAACTCCCAACAAGCTAGTCGTGCCACCCCACCGGTCGATCATTTGAAAAAAGATTATCAGCGGACAGATAGCTGTGCATAGAAATAATTTTACTGACATTAGAAAACATTGAATTCACACTCAGTGGAATCGTCAAAACGATTTCAAAGTACTACAAACGTGGAAGACGCATTGGTGTCCTTGATGTCCGCACAATAATGAAACAGGATTATTATTTAACATGCTGTAATGTCTGTAGGTTTTGAAGACAGATTGACGTGTTCTGTATGTAGGATGTTCGAGGCCGATATCATTCATTGTTAATAAGTCCGCCAAAAGTACATCGAGCACTGCTAACGTGCATATTACATTTTGTGCGAATGTGTGCGAATGTGTGCGTACGTGTGTGTGTGAGTATGATTGCTTGGTCAAAAAAAAAAAAAAAAAAAGAAACAACTCATTATGTCCATCACAACATGTGATGAATGTTTGAAACGAAGACTATAATTTATTTATTTTATCGGAATCGTGAAAAATAACAGTTACTAATAATGAGCTGTCGATAGTCCACAAAGATTTTGTTTTGGGAGGGTAAGAGTATTCTATCGAAGAATGGAAAAGAAAGGAAAGAGTATCTGAAAGTTAAACGACGTGGCAATCGCTCCATTGTCAAACGTGGAGTTGCTTCTCTGCCTGAAGATTCTACTTTCGTTAAAATGATTTTCATTTTCTGCATGATCTGCATGCATGGTCTTGGCGAGCTTCCAACGAGAACTCGCGTTCGATGAAAGGACGGATGTTTATGCAAGGATCATATGCGACGGTCAGGGAAATCCAGATTTTGAAAAACAGAACAAAAATATGAGCTGTACAAAGACTTGACTACTTTTTCTACACGCCGTACATGCCTTTAGTAGTCTATTGTATGTCAGATGCTTTCTCAATTGCCCTGATAGTGAGCTCCTTTCTCAATGTAAGTCATTGTCTGGCTAATCAATGGCAAGAGGTAACTTAAGTCATTTTGTGTAAAATTTTACCATGGCTTTCACGCCCTCTCGTGAATATTATTACTTCTTGTGTGACACCTGATATTTTGCTGTAGGAAGTTATCTCTCTTGAAAAAAAAACCCATCGTTTCTCGAAGGAATAGTAACATTCACTTCCGGGTTCTTCCAAAACGAGTGCAATTCTCTCCTGCAGCTGTTCTGTTTAGATTTTTTTTTTTTTTATCAAAGACATGCATTCTTTCATGGCCTGTTGTTCGTCGGAACACCATTCCATTTTCTGTAGAGAAGGCAGAGGATAGATCTTTGTCACCTCGTTTTGATAGGAAATCGACATTTTCTGCAAGGCATCATGTTTTAAGTAGAATTACTTCATTGGTGATGTATAGTCACAAGACCGGCAAAACTCAGTGACTGAAATTGTTATTTTAAAGTCAGATTCATTAATGAATTGCAAATCGAATGGACAGTGGGCAGTCTAGGCTGTAGGTTAGCGCTCTTCAAATTACTAAAGGCAGTGGTTGCTCATGGAATGTCTTAGCACTGCTCAATCTGAGAATTCCTATAGGATTGTATCCGTACTAATATTGTGTTCACTCTTTCCATGCAGTTCATGGGCAATAGAATTCAGTAGAACATCTATGCAGTGAAATGTACGTTATTATTATTTTTTTTTAAGGAAAAACCCTGCCAAATGACTGCTGAATGCCAAAAAGTGTAGCATTTGATTTTTCACGTAGGAACAAACTTAGGGATAATCCAGGTTTTAGGGAATGCCTAAACGTTGTATTTGCTGCAGGTTCCATATGCCGCCGATGGGGGCGTTTTAAACGTTTAAAGCGATTTTGCTTGGAACTTTGCACAGGGCAGTACATAGCAGGGTCGAGCGTATGGGAATTTAAACCTCCCTCCCGCCCGCAAATGTTCGGAGTATTTTTGTAAGGGGTTTTCTGGGGCAAGTATTACACCCATTAAGAAGTAAAATAGAAATGGGTCGAGACTTGAACTTTGAATATTAGAGATGTATCTTTTTAAAGATAATTTAGACAGGTGAAATTTAGGATAGGCCCTATATGGGGGCATGTACCTTAGCCCCTCTATTCACATGTGCAATGGTTTAACATTTAAACACGGACTTCCAATCTTGGTACTTTTAAATGCCAATCGTGGAGAAATATATTTATCTTTTTGTTAACGCTGTTCTGATTAAATATGTGGAGGCGATATGGTTCCACGAGTGAGTGATCAACGTGAAAGAAAAAATATGTATACAAAAAAAAAGCAATAGTGTGAACAAATCGACCTTCTGTCAGGGATATTGGCAATCTTGTTTGAACAGCTACGGTACTGGTCTGCTTCCGAGCAATCCTGTTGAAATGTGGGACGTGTTCCGGTAACTGTCCTCGGGCTGTTGGTAAACTGTGACGTAGGCCAGAGTGTAGCACAATCATTTCAAAACCCGATTAACCTCGGGTTAAATTTCTCTTCCTGTTTGTTCATGTACATACACGCTACAAGCGATTTCTACTGCAATTACTGATGTACATATTTATTAAAGTTTACTTGGTGGTCAAGTGCACGGAACTTTTGCGCAAATGCTTTTATTACGTTGTTGTGGAAACAATGTTCTTTCAATACACATTGTCATGGCAACAACCTAACAGATACGAACAATCAAAGAAAAAAACAAACAAACAAGAAATTAATTTTCATTCATTATCTCGTATTGATAGTTCATTGCTACCATCACATGCTATGCACACCCTAACACACTCATGGACTGAACAAGCTATTAGTAACAGCAAAGATGAGTGAATGTTACTTGATCGATTAACTATCAAACGAAATAACATCGATTATTGATTACTCGTACGTGTATCAAAGAGATGTATTATGTATGCATGTGTGCTTCTCTCTATATATGTATATATATGTATATATATATATATATATATATACATATGTATATATATATATATATATATATGGTATATATATATATATATGGTATATATATATATATATATATATATATATATATATATGAATTCGTGTGTGTGTGAGTGTGTGTGTCTGTGTCTGTGTGCGTGTGCGTGTGTGCGTGGATGCAGACTTTCGTTTGATGAATATGATACTTGATCGATTAACTATCAAACTTTTTTTTTTTTAAAGAATATTTTACTCTTCATCAATGGAAACATAATATACAAATAAATTGATACAAAAATCTCCGGACCAATTTTATAGTCCTTTTCATCAATGGATGCAAAACTGATACCAAAACTTTACATCGGTTTAACATGTTTTGATACACTCTGGTACATTTTTTTCACAATCAATATATACAATCCATATATAAACATCTCTTCTTTTCTAGTTTTACATTACTAATTCCTCAATCTCTTAACAATTTTTTTCTTTCATTACAAAATAAATTCTATTAACTGAATCACTTACCCCAAAAATATTTCTTTTCAGCTTTCATACAATCCAACCTAAAATATCAATATCCATTGATTGAAGTTTTTTTGTTAAAAAAACAAAGCAAAACAACCCCCCTCGCCACCCCCCCCCCCACTTCTCAAAACCCCCGTCCATTCTCCCTCTTACTACCCCACCCCATCCCCCTCCCCCTTCCAAAACCCCCATCACAACAAAACCTCAAAAGCAACTGAAACCTGTGTGTCCTGACTTACATTATAACACTTAATACGAGTGCGTGGAAAAGGCATTCCCTGTTGGATGTGCGGCAGACCATACTCTGTTAAATAAACGCAAAGCAAATTCTCAATTCTTTTTCCAGTTTTCCCACTTTTGTAAATGTATAGACAACGTATTACGTATAACTGCTAATTTTTCTTCTTCTAACCTATCCTGCTCTATAGACCTTTTAATGAAATATTCCGTTGGGGGTGTCTTATTTTTCCTTCCTAAAAAAAGCAATTTCTTCACCAAAATTATAATATGGTTAACTAACTGAGCTTTTCCTTTATCTGGTAGATCTATACCAAAAAAGATCTCTTCCCAACTCAACTGTTGCAAATCAACATATTCAAAGAAAGTACTACATTTTCCCCAAACTTTCCTAGCAAAATCACATGTATAAAATATATGTTTATACGTCTCTTCCTCATTATGACAAAAAAAAAACATAAATTATCATTTACGAACTTAAACTGAAATAATTGATGATTTGTGTACAATATTCCATGCAATAATCTATACTGAAAATCCCTCAAAGCAGAACTCAAAGTGCTACTTCTTATCCTACTAAAAATACATTTTATATCTCTATTAGAAAAATCACAAAAATATAAATTTCTCATTTTTTCTATCACCGAAGAATCATCACTTACTTTCTTCACTAATTCAACATAAATGTCTTTAGAGGTAATCTGTTCCAGAGGAATTTCCTTCCCATTTCTTATAAAAGTCAAACGAAATATACATCGATTATTGATTACTCGTACGTGTATCAAAGAGATGTATTATGTATGCATGTGTGCTTCTCTCTATATGTATATATATGTATATATATATATATATATATATATATATATATATATATATGAATTCGTGTGTGTGTGTGTGTGTGTGTGTGTGTCTGTGTGCGTGTGCGTGTGTGCGTGGATGCAGACTTTCGTTTGATGAATAGTATGATGCTCTCTCTCTCTCTCGATTATACTGCAAAGTTTTGTGATACTTGTTTGAGTGTGACATTGACATGCAATGTTTCTTATTTATTAACACTTTTTATTTTCACCTTTACAACCTCGCATTCCTCACAACCTCAGTGTTTTTTTTTTAACCTTAGCATATGCCCAAAATGAACAAAAAAGGCTCTTTGTTTGCGTACTTCATATTTTGCATTCTGCAGTAAGTGAGGTTTTTTACAGCCTTCACTGACTTTTGCATGCGATGTTAGTGCAGGGTTTAGCAACGGATAAACAAAGAGATTGCGAAAGAAAAGACAACAACAACATAATGATATCTTGTGCAATCATGCAATAGGTGAAAAAAAGTAGGTCAGCTGATACAAATAACTTTCTTTGTATATTTTAACAAAAACAAACAAACACATGTCATGTGTGATCTTACAATGGGTCGAAAAATTAGGTCAACTGCCACAAACATCTTTTTGTTCTTACTAAATACGGGCCGACAAGCGATCAGAATTCTCTGTTTCATACACTGTTTCATCTAAAAGACCCCCCCCCCCCCCCCGGAAAAAGGAAAATGCCACAATACAGGCTTACGTGGCATGGAGTCTGCTTTTTATACCTCAAACTAAAAACGAATCCAAAATGACAAAGAAAAAAATCATCCTAGAATGAGATATTGCAATCAAAGACGAGGAAATGAATGTCATTTTATTATTTTAAGTATCTCAGAATTTGGTAATTAGGCAGGAGTGTAGGGCCTTCTCTTTGAATATTTCATTAAATGTGTTGTTTCAGAGCATCCACTATAGTTTTAAAATACGAAATCCTAGTAATTATTAAATGCATTTAACCTCCAATTAACTGATATGATAATCAGTCTTTTATCATCATCCATCAAAAAGGTATCTACTGTATTATATATATATATATATATATATATATATATATATATATATATATATAAACATGTAATTCATACATATAACATAATATATAATATGTACATATATATATATATATATATATATATATATATATATATATATATATATAAACATGTAATACATACATATAACATAATATATAATATGTGTGTATATATATATATATATATATATATATATATATATATATATATATATGTATACACATACATACAAACATACATATAATACTTTTAATCTAAGGCCCAACGTCATGATCAGATAAACACATAAAACTGATAGAGCGGATTCGCCAGACCTGATGGATAAGATAACTGTTACATTTTTCAGACAAGCTCTCTCCATAACGAAGCATCTGGTATCACCATTTACGTTTAGAGAAACGGATTTCACGTACGATAGGAAAAAAAAAAAAGATCTGCAAACACAAATACACAAGAAGAAAACCCCACAAAGACAATGATATCATATGGTTGTTTATGCATGGAGTGTTAGATTCATCGGGTGTTCGTATAGTTCATCAGCTTTCCATAATAATGCATATGACAATATTGCGTCTATTTGGATATTCTTCTTCTACACTGGTTTGCAGCGTGCGACGTCCACTCGCTTGATAACGTCAATACAGGCCCATTAACACCCGAGATATTACGAGTTATCAACAATCAATTGGTACAACTCCTTTGTGAGTGAAGGGAACGAGAAGTTTTTTGTCAATCCCAGGATGCAACTCACCATTATGTCTTTACTCTAGGGACCCCGCGGTCATTGTTCCATCCTAGGTTTGAGATTTTGAGTGTTTGACGATTCTTTTTTTTCCTTTTTTTATTTACTACAATGAACGGTGACACATACAGAAATGTTGCAACGCGATTCATAATCACAAATCTCAGGTGTGTGTACGTGGGCTGTTTTCAGAGTACATATTCGTGTTTGGGTTATGCTGGAGAAATATCACGTCGCCTACTCTCAAAAGCGTGAATATTATTGTGCCGTGCTGGCTTTCAAAAGCAAGCAAAACCAAAAACAAACATCGAATGTCGACTCTACGGCCCTCGCATGAGAAAGCTTATATCTTGTTCCTTTGAAAGAACGCAAGAAGTGACAATGACGTGACTGCGTGAGTGATCGTCGCAGATCCTTTCCAAGATAGCGATTTGACGTTGATGTACATTACAAATAGTCAACAAATCTATTACACCAACGTTTACTGTAGAACGTTACGTTATGGTTTGTTTGCTCATTACTTTCACTTTATACTTAAACATTTACATATACGCTAACATGATAACAAAATTGAACGCTGTTCCAACGTAAAAACGCAGCGCTATGGCAACGTGATTTTTGCTGTGTTTAACATTACAAAAACACTTAAATGTATTTCATTTAACGTCAGTCTGCTATAGGTTACATTAACCATTTTTTTTTTTTGTATAACGTTAACATTAGGTTTGTTTCTCCAGGGATTAATCATAAATAACGTTGATTTTAACGTCAACTAATTAACATTTATATCGAACGACCAATAAAGTAATGAGAGATGATTTATGCTAGAGATGAATGCAAGATCAGACATTAGTTAAGACAATAGTGATACTATAATCACCCTATCCTGCCTAACTATCTCTACAATCCTAAATCGTGTAAAAGCGTACACCTATTACCTAATGCCCTATCCAAGCTACTAGACTACATATCACATTTACTTTTATAAAGGGACGTATAGTTGCAGTCATTTCAAAAACCTGGTTACTACCCAGTTTACACTTTCAAATTTGAAACACGTCTTTATAGCACAAGATCAAATTGTGCACAGGATAACAATAATGTAGAAAAAAAAAATCTTACACCCTTAAAAATTTAATCGCAGCATAAATGCTTAAAGTTTGAATGCGTACTATTCATTTCCACTACTTCTCAAATTTGATATCGTGAATATTCATGATTAGTTAGATAGTGCCAGAGGAAATCAACTTTAACTTTACTACGACGTTATTCTTTTAACCATTCATTCAAACACCAAAGTTAATCTAAATGTAACATTATGCACTGTACTCTGTACAACGTTTGTTTTTCAACGGTTGATATTGGCAACAAACTACTAGTATATATCAATATAATACATCGTTTCAGTAGGTTCGTGTTTTAACCGCTAACTTAGGCACCAAAACTTACCAAAGTGTTTCGCCATTATTTGTCTTTAACCATATAACCAAAATATTACGTTACTACAACGTATTTCTGTTAACCATTTTACTTACGCAACAAACAGTGTCAGAGCTAATCAGACTGTAGCACCATTAATAAAAATGTACGACGTTGGTATTTTAGCCATTCATTAAAGCACTAAAGTCGACCTACATGTAACGCTGCTACAAAATTTGCTTCTTAACTGTTACCTGAAGGTAAGAAATAAACCAAAGTATACGTAACTATATACAACGTTTGGTGTCAGGGTTAGAAAAACTGTAACGTTACTGTGAAGCTGGTCGTTTAAAGGTTTATCAAAGCACCAAAATCAACCCAATCGCTGCAACGGTTGCTTATAAACTGCAACTTAAGCACCAGAGATAACCAACATATAACATTTTTATAACATTTTTATAACCTGTCATCTACAGCAAACCTGTCATCTACTGCTGTAGATGACAGGTTCGAGTCCCACTGGTTCCTTTTTTTTTCCGACATGTTTGTTAATTTACCGATCAGCAGTTGCGATCTAAACAAATTTAATTTGTAGAGGGAGACAAAGTGAAGAAACTCGCACTTGAACCTTCACCCCTCTGAATAAAATCTTTCTTTCATGAATAAGGCCTTTCAAGAGACCTGGAACAAGACTCACAAAATGACGATTTGTACCTCAAATAGAACAATAAAAAAATATTAGTAAATATTAACAATATACAACCAAAAGTATTATAAAGAAACAAAATTTCCCACAAGGCCTCTTAAACGACGCAGGCACAGAAACTTCAAATTCAACCAAAAAAGAAAAAAAGAAAGAAAAACAAAAACAAAGAATGGCATCTACATACCTATATGTCTATGTCGTTTTTCGTTTCTTCATCTCCAACTCTATTTGCATCGCCATTTGTGTCTTAATATGCATTTACAATGACGACTATTATGTAAATTTGCTGTAAAGGTGTGTTTTCATGTCTTTTTCGGACATGTACATATGTCAGTGATATCATTTGGAAACCTAATAGATATTTCAACTCAAGAAATGACTATCATCCCATCTGTGTGCCCAAAACAGCACCTCCAACGATGTAATGTCAACCCTGACAGATGTGCCACACCGGACTAATAAGCAATGCGAAAGACCGTTCTTGAATCGTGATATAAAACACTTCTATAGAAAGCCATCCTTACATATCGTTTATTCTTATTCCTGTAGAATAGAAAAAAACATTTTTTTTTTTTGGTTGCTTCCTCCCTCATCTCCCTGCACCCCATTCTCCCTGTTTTGACGATTTCCTAAAGGAAACTTTGGTACGATTTCGATTGGGAAAACACTTATTTGTTCCTGTCAGAGTCCGAGAACCAGTATGGGTGAACACCCGGGTTAATCATCATCAAGCATTGCAAAAATAACATACATGACGCCGTAGATTATTTTGTTCTCTTACCAAGCTAGTCTGATTACAGACGAGGCGAAATGAAAGGAAAGAGAAAGGAAGGGAAAAACAGAAAAATGAAAAACATTCATGGAAGGGATATCATGTTTCTTAATTAGTCTGTAAGGGCGTAAGTCCACGTATTCGAAATTGTGTGTCTGTGAGAAAGACAGAAACTATATAGATGATAAAAGATCGTTGTGATTTTAAGAGCGAATAGAGCGGAATGGAGTTTGCAGTATCTACCACGTCAGGTGCAAACTCATGCCAACAGGTGCAGTTTGGATGGAGACGAAAAGATAATCTTGTTTTTCACATTTTTGATCGAAATTGCAGAATGTTGCTAACTGAACACCTGTTAGGTCGCGTAGCGTATCATCTCCTATAGGCATGGGCATTGCACATTTTGCACCCCTGCATGGAGATGTCCCCGTTACAATGCTTTCGCCAGTTATCGAAATGGCATCGACATGGCATGCCCATTTTAGGAATTCTACTTGAGAGCTAAAACGACTACCATGAAATCCAACGTTTCTGTATAAGAATCATCATAAATTCGCTTTTGTTTAAAAACAACAACAACAAATGGGTGTGTCATTAGGAATATGTATGTTTTATGATTATATCCTCCAAGACTAAACAGAAGACTTGATTTGACTACCGAGGCTCTTATTATGGTGCAACGTTATGACCTTCGTTAGATTCCTCAAAAGTTGAAGAGGGGAATAGCTATATGGATTAAGACTTCAGGTCATTCTATTCATAACAGTTTGCGTTTGTTCTCTGCCGACATAGGGAAACAAATAATGGATATTTGGACATTCATTAAGACTGTTATATATTCGCTATGAAGTAGTGACTTTATGGTTTGTCTCGTCCATCATTCCCAGGGACTGCTGGTCAATCGAATAATAATAATTATTATTATTGGTCCAAATATGCGGACATGTGCTAGCTAAGATAATAATGGAATCAAAAGGAGTGGGAGTCTTGTGGAGACGGGGTCACATGACATGGGTCTTTCGCGTCTAGTCGGGCCTAATTAGGGCGTACAAACAATATTTCCTTAACCCCTTTTGTACGACACGAAATATTGATCATTAGGAAGCACACACATTGCTATTAGGAGAAAGGAACTTGGGCAAGCTACGAGTTATATACATACCCCTTCCGGAGATTTGTATGTGTATGTATACGGTTGCAATGCGTAAACGTATAAGTCCTGTAATATGATATTCATACTTGTTTACCTCTTTTGAACAATGTTGATGTACGCCGTATGATGAAGGAAGAAAAAACAAAACACAACAAAACCACTTACTCAGTCAACTGATATCATAAAAGTGGCGTACACGTCACGGGAAGCGGATCCAACAAAAATATTGTGGGGGGGGGGGTAGGATCAGGCCGACATCAGAGAATGAATATTGCATGTGGATGAAATGATAGGCTGGAGACATTATCAATAATAATCAAACCAGCCAATGGCTGTTACTATTGGCAAGGCTGAGCCAAAACGAGGTGTGTGAGATACCTCCTTGGTTGGGCATACAGGCAGACAAGTACAGATAGAGTTATGTGTTGTACAATGAGAGAGGGGTGGGGATAGAAGAGAACAGAATAGTAGAAACAGGAAATGCTGGTGAAATATTTATAAATGTGTTGTTTTCCAATAAGACTGATGACTGTAAACGATCAAGAATAATGTAAATCAAAGCGTAAGTTTCTTTTGCAATTGGATCACCATAATTCCATTATTCTGTGTCAAACACAGATGTTAGTGAGGACACACGGATTATAGCACGTAAAGACTTAAAAAAGAGAATAATGAATATACTGTCTGTGACAAATATAGTATGACCTTTAATTTCAACTTTCTACAAACTGTATGAAAATATGGTGCTTATCAACCCTGATCCCCTCTAACAAGCTCACAATATTTCATAGTTCATCCTAAGACGATCGAGCTAAAACCTTAACACACACACACACACACACACACACACATACACACACACACACACACACACAAACGCATATATATATATATATATATATATATATATATATATATACACATTTCAATTTTCAATTCAATTCAAGTCATAATAGAATTAAAGGGGATATACCCTATAAATTACGCGAATATATAAAAGTTAGTACGGCACATCAGTGATGTTTGAGGATATTGGACAAGGCGTTACAAGTTATGAATTTTAAATTGATGTGCTAGTCAACGCCGTATAGGAAGGCTGCAACGATATTGCAACAATAAAGAAAATACTAGTATACACAGGATTTCATAGAATTATTGCTCTTTTTGACATAAGAGCTCATTCATTATGCTATAAAGAAAATGAAATGTTATGTTGAATTTTCTTTTTTCATATTGTTCCACTACTGTGATATCACGAACTGATGCATTATTTTTTTTTTTTTCATCGATGACGGGATACATGGATTTAACAAAAATTTTGTAAACTCAGCAATATCATTTTCCACCTTCACTAATATTTCTGCGTTCATTGAATCTGCATATTATGTATTTTGGGCAAAGATACCTTTACCGATTGACGCTCTGGAGAGCGATATAAAAAGAAAGAGGTTTTGCACCATCACGGGTTCACTGAGTAATGATACCATGCAGGCAAATCATCACAGTTGGGAGTGACATGTTTATCCACTTGGATGATGACGACCTACTGGCTGAGATGGCGAATCCATGTCGCACCATTAAATAATTTAAGGAACAGCGTGAGTCCCCTCCCCTAAGCGAAAGGACATCGTAGGATCGCCCCAGAGGCCCAATTTACCATCCTCGTTAATTGTTTCAGCTGATCCTCTCACTCATCGTGTACAGACCTGAACCTGATGAATGTAACAGACGACAGAAATTATCAAATTTAACTATCAACACGGAGATCAGGCACCCATCACTTTCAGAAAAAAAATATATAGCAAAGTGCAGAACAAAGAGGAAATATCACAGGAAGTAGACATGGCGTTTGAAGGTCCAAGGTTAAAAGAAATAACACGACTCCTGTTCATCCATACGCGTCGAGTCCTTTTTGCTCATTAGGTAAAGGTCTGACCAGGTCTGACAGATCGTCGAAAAACCGAGTTAAACGATGTTCCTTCTGATGCAAGTGTAGATAGCAGACACTCAGACATGGCACATCCGTAATTTAGGTCTAACACGTGGAATTGGTCGGAGGTAGACCGTGCTGAATAGCTTTTCCTTTCAGGATACTGCTACTAACACCATATGATTTCTTCTGCATCTTGTAAAAGCGATATACCTATCTTTCAATCTATCCGTAGTAACAAGCATTATCTATATTCCACTTCTCATTTCCATTTAGCTTACATGAATGTCATTTGCCCCATTCTCTTTATATCCTTTATCCCTTTATAGGTCAGCTGGGGCGCTTTTTAATAGTCACACCAAGAGATCCATTCTCATCAGGTAGATATCCAGTTATCAGCCTTTCCAACCTCTCGACATTTTTTTCCATTCATTCATTTTTGTCATCTCCAACAAAACTTCTATATACATTTTTTTTTTTTTTTTACATGAGATATAAGTACATATATGTCAACATTACAAAATATGATTTGACCTGGCCAACAGCTGGGGCGTCTTTGTTTTGGGTTTGTTTGTTTTTTATTGGAAGAAAAAATACCTATTTCAGACACAAATCTCATCTCAATTGGTTTCGATAGTTCACATATAGGAAGGATTTGCTTGCCATTTTACAAACTCTAAATTGAAGTAATTGGAATCTTCAAAGATAACACGATTCGACGGATGTTCGGGGTAAGTATGAGATAATTATGCAATGCACATTGGGATGTGAACGTTTGTAGTCATCTAGAAGACTGTACGACGGACAAAATATTAATGTTTCAATGAAAGGTCCGACATAAGTTGATTTAACCTCTCCTCTTTTCCTTATTTATGCTTCACATTTTACATGATACCATAAGAGAATGGGCACAATCAAACTTCAGGTAAAAATTATTTTAATGACAATACACAGGGGGAGAAGAAGGTGCTTTTTTTTCAGTGTGGCGGTCAAGGGTCAAAGGTATGCTTCCCTTCCTCTCCCCCGTCACTTCGACGGGAAGAATCTCTGTGCGAAACCCTCAGGAAGTCAAGGGTTTTATTTTGACTTTGTACTATTTTTTTTTCGATCTCATTAAAAGCTAAACATGTGGGGACTGCATCCCCCCTCCCATCAGTTCCGCAGCCCCTGAAACCAAGGTATCACGTGTAAAGGCAATGTAACAATTTTTGAAATAAACAAAAAGGATGCCCTCGACTTAATTGTATACATGTATATAAATAAATATAAAACATACATGGGGATCTATCCAGAAACTCGCCCAGGACCGTCAGAAGTGGAGGATGTTCGTTGCTGCCCTACATGCCAATAGAGGCATACCGGGCAGTAAGTAAGTAAGTAAGTATTAGTATATAAATGTCATAACTGTGGAAGGAAATTTTCTAAAAAGCTTAAAGCTCGTGTTGAAAATCTCTCAAGAAATGAACAAGAAATGAAAGTAAAGATAACAGATACGTATATTTAGAGCAGAGAAGTGAAACACACAAACATATGCTACACTAACAAAAACTTGCAGAGGCCGCGGAACGTTCCTTAGTACAATCTACTGTATGTGTGTGTGTGTGGGGGGGGGGGTCAAGTGTAGTGTTTGTGATTGCCCCTCCCCCATCCCCCCCCCCCCCAGCCCACTCGACGGAAATAATCTCAGGACGGAACCATGGCAAAGTCATGGGTTTTCATGGGATATTTGCCCCGATTCTTTATCTTTATTTTTTTTGGCCGAGCCAAAAGGGGGGGGGGGGGGACTGCAGCCACCACCCCCCCCGATTCCGCTGCCCTTGTTTATTGTTTGACCTAGTTGAGGAGGGCGTTACGTTTTATAGTTCTACCACTCTTCACGGGTCACTTCAATAATACACCGGCTGATGCTACAAACAAATCTGATTAGATGTTCAATAATCTATGATCTGATTACATTGTTTTGTATCATAACATTTTCTGAAAATCGAAATACAAATTTTTAGGTAGTATTCTGATCATGCTGACTTTATGTCTTGCACTGATCTGCCAAAGTGTACCTTGAATGAGATGAGATATCATGCATTACTGCGAGTTTGTTTGTTTTGTCTAGATGACTATTAAATTGCAAAGACAACAACCAGAATAAATTGAACACAAAATTATCCTATGCGGACGTGAGCTGAAAAGAATCCAGCAAAGCCTTTATTTCCACATTTTACTTCAAACGTGGCATGAGAAGACGCAATGAGGATAATTATTCGCGCAAAATCTCTACAACCACTTTTATCAACATTAGGAGTACATTATAATACACTCTGTGATGGCATAGGTTGAGTGGCAATTCTTAGCCTGGGAAAGCACTCCGGAGTCTACACGCTTTATCACCCATGCAGAGTATTAGTGCAAATGGAGTAGGGTGATGACTCAGTCACACTTAGTACGTCCCTGGCCATGTGCAACATTGACGGAGTGAGTCTCACAACTTATTCGCTTTTCAGTTGAAGGAGACAGATTTCTTGTGATTGACTTTCCTTTGTCTTCGTCGTTAGACACTACACGAGATACACGCCCGTAAATTTATATACCCTCTCACTCTCACGTATTACCTCAACGTGCGTAGGCGTTGAAATGTATAGTGACCGTATATTCCTTTGTATTGTCCTGATATCATATACATACAAACATACATACATACACACATACATACATACATACATACACCTCTGTATAATGGTATTATATTCACACGTCACGCACAAACACCTGTATATACGTGTATTATACATCCTCTCTAAAAAATCGAGTGAAATGTTCATTCTCGAAGGAGTAAATAATAGAAAAGAGTGAATTTAGAGTGAAATTGGAGTGAATTTTGAGTGAAAATGTTTATTTTCACTCATTTGAGAGTGATGACCTCAGGGATCACTCGAAGATTTTGGAGTGATCCCTGAGATCACTCTAAAATAGGTGAAAATGAACATTTTCACTCAAAATTCACTCTTTCAAGAGTGAACATTTTCACTCTATTTTTTTTTAGAGAGTACACACACACACACACACACACACAGTTGTATGTATATGCGAATCTGTAAGTATACATTCATACATATTGTATTATAACCTTTCCGCTAAAATACCAGAATTTGATAATTTTCCTGTTCTCTGCTAGAAGCGAGTCTTGTTTTTAGATCAGGGGAACGTGAATATAATCGCTTTCTTTCTACCAACAACACAGCAGGACATACGTATTAGTAGACGGCGAGTTGTAATGTTCTTAAAATTTTCTGTAGATTTTGATTTTTTGTGCTATTTCCCTTATTTTGGGGGTGCTGAACACGAATCCACTTGTTGCCATTTTTCTAACCGACGTCTTCACCCGTTGCCATGGCAACACATTATTTTCCTTAACAGAACATGTATTCTTCATTAAACATCATAAAAACATGATGTAAACACCAAAATATGTCATTATAAATCATTTTTAATCAGACTTGAGAAAGAATACAATTTTCATAATGTCATGGTTACCTTATAGCAATGACAGTTACCATGGCAACAACTATTTATAGAGAAAAAATCATATTTTTCATGAAAAAGCAAGAAAACATGACAAGATTGAGCGGAATATTTATCATAAATTACTATCTAGATTATAAGCTTATTTTTCCACTATGTGAATTTCACATCATTTTCGTTGCTATAGCAACAGCATGACAAAAGCTGCCTTTTAAAGAAAAATAAGCATTGCGATTGAAAGAAAAGCAAGAATACGTCCATAGATGATAGATTTCTGTATAGTGAGATTTTTGAGCTATTTCCTTTATTTTGTCGGTGCCAAACACGAATCGACCTATTGCCATATTTCTAAATGACATCTTTAACCGTTGCCATGGCAACAAATTATTTTCTTTGAAATAACATGTATTCTTCATTAAACATCACAAAAGCATGCTAAAAACACCAAAATAAGTCAATACAAACATATCACGCTTCAATCAAATTAAAACTCACAATTTCCGACTGTCACAGCAACCTCATAGCAATAACGGTTGCCATGGTAACAGCTAATTTTTAAAAGAAAATGATTTTTTTTCATCAAAAGGCATGAAAAGATGGAAAGTTTGAGTAGCATACTCATTACAAATTGCTATGATAGTTATCAGCTTTTTTCACTACGTTCATGCCACATTATTATCGTTGCTATGGCAACAACTTTTTTTCCCTAGAAAGAAAAAGTACCCCATTAAAAGAAAAACTAGATAAATAAATAATCAATTTCTGTAGAGTTTAATTTTTCGACCTTTTTTTTTTTTTACTCTTTTGGGAATGCTGAAAAGGAATCCACCTATGGCAACTTTTCAAAATGATGTCTTCAGCCGTTACCATGGCAACAAATTATTTTCTTTAAAAGAACATGTGTTTTTCATTAACATCATAAAAACATGTTGTTAAGGCCAAAATATGTCATTATATACATTTTTCCTCAATTAATAAAAACAATCCTTTTTTTTCAATTGCATTGACACCTCATAGCAATGACAGTTGCTATAGTAACAATTCTTAAAAAGAAAATACTGATATTTTTATGAAAAAATTTGAAAAAAATGACGAGATTGAGTACATATTCATTACAAATTACTATCAGATTGGTTCAAATCCTATTTAAGTGACAGACAGCAAGTGACGCAATTCAAAGGAGCCAAGTCCCACCCTTTAACTATTAAATTGGGTGTACCTCAAGGGTCAATTCTTGGTCCCCTTTTATTTTCAATAGATGTCAACAGTCTACCCGAGTGTACTTCAGAAGGTGTTATAGATATGTACGCTGACGATACGACCCTCACTCTCAGTGCTAATGACGCAACAGTTTTAGAAGAAAAGATAACTGTTGCACTAAATAAAGTAATGGGGTGGATTAAGAAAAATCGGCTCGTCCTTAGCACTGACAAAACTTCTGTCATGATTATCGGCTCCCGTGCTAATCTCGGGAAAATTGAAAATTTCAGTATTTCATTAGATGGTAGTCGGATTAAAAGAGTTCAGTTCACTAAATGTTTAGGTGTTTTAATAGATGAAGAACTGAAATGGTCCAAACAAATCGAAAATGTATGTAAACGTACCCAAAAAAGTGTCTGCATGATAAAGAGAGCGAAGGCCTTTTTGCCCCAACAATCCCTAAAATTACTTTATAATAGTCTAGTGTTACCACAATTTGATTACTGTTCTGTTGTTTGGTCAAACAGATTTCAATCCCATACAACTAAACTAGAGAAATTCAAAAGAGGGCAGCAAGAATAATTTTGGACAAAACATTTGACACACCGTCGGCTGATTTATTCAAAAGTCTTAAATGGATGACACTAGACAAACGTTTTGATTTCAGCCGCGTTATGATGATAAATGCGCCCATAACTTAGCACCTTCGTACCTTCAGGTGCACTTAGTTAAGCCTAGTGATGTACATGAACATCATACAAGGCTAATAGACAGTGGAAATCTATGTGTACCAAGATATCGCTCTGATTGTCACAAGTGCAGCCCAATCGTATCCTCTGTACTTGAATGGAACAGGCTAGATCATTCAATTAGATCAGCTTCTTCCATATATTCATTTAAGAGATTGTTTAAGCAAAGTTGCTATTTGTGAGTAACACACGAAATTCATTCTGGGCTTTATCATTCCTGTATAATAGCATTTTTAATTGTTATTTCAGCATTGTGGTGAACTCTTGCTGTGGCATGTACTTTTTTATGTTACTTTGCAATGTTATATGCTGGTATGTATCTACACTGTATTATGTCATCTTCTGTATATACGTTTTGCTATTTGATGTACATATGTTCATCAATATTATTCAGGGCTCCATGGAAGACCACTATTTATTGGTGAATGGGACTACCCTGACAAAAGATTAGAAATAAATGAATAAATAAATAAATAAAAATCAGCTTTTGTTTTCACAACGTTCATTCCACATCATTTCTGTCGCCATAGCAATAACATGAGAAAAATGTTTTTTAAGGATTAAAGTTCTATAGCAATCTGTTGGAAATTACTATAGAGGAGGTATCATAGTCATTTAAGGTTATCAAATGTCTTGGAGACATTAATGCTGAAACAGAGTACATCATGACGAGAAAATTGGAACTTTTGGGGAGGTTTTTAGACATTTGTATTGCTTATTATTTGTATTTTATGTTTCCTGGGTATATCTATAGTTAAAAAAAAAAACTATTCCTTAACATGTTGTTGCGATATAGGAACAGAAATGACGTGAACAGAATTATATATGGCTAATAGTCTTGCTCACTTGTAATACTTCAAAAGTTAGGCCATAATTTCACATTTTTTCTTGAAGACTTTTTTCTACAAAAATTGATGCATTTCCATGGCAACCATGTTAAATATTAACCATTATTTCGGATATTTAAGGTTTTAAAGGTGCAATGTGATCAGAAATCCAGGAAGCTGACTAAACTTTTGTTTTTACTTATTTGTTTTTTGTTTAGTGTATTCTTTCCTTCCTTATCTAATGAGTAACTTTAATTTTTCTTTAAAAAGCAGTTTTCTCATGTTAATTCTATAGCAACAAGAACGAAGTGGGATGACTATAGTGAAAAAAAAAAGAACTGACAGTAATTTGTTATAGATATGTTACTCAATCTTGTCATTTTTTATGTTTTTCATAATAGATTGTTATTACCATGACATCTGTCATTGCTATGAGGTAACCATGAAATTGAAAAATCGTGATGTTTTACTAAATTTAAGAGACATGTTTATCTTGACACATTTTGGTGTTAACAGCATGTTTTCATAATGTTTAAAGAAGAACACATGTTCTTTTATAGAAAATAATTTGTTGACATGGCAACGGCTGAAGACATCATTTCAAAAAATGACCACGCACAGGTGCATTCCTGCTCACCATCCCCAAAAGAGATGAAAAAGCACAAAAGATTTAAACTTTTCTAAAATTGATCACTTGTTTATCTTATTCTTTCTTTCCTTTTTAATGAAACAGTTCTTCTTTCTATGAAAGAAAGTTTTTGCTATAGCAACGATAATAATGTGAGATTAGCATAGTAAAAAAAAAAAAGCTGACAATCATAGTTAGACTCTAACTGGTTATGAAATAACTTTTTCAATCATTCTTTTCATGATTTCATGCTTTTTTATTTAAAAAAAATCATTTTCTTTAAAAAATAGCTGTTACCATGGTGACCGTCATTACTATGAGATAGCTGTGATATTCGGAAATTGTGATATTTAATTTAATCAGAGAAATATGTTCATATTGACATCTGTTGAAAATTACAGTATTAAGTTTTTTATAATGTTTAATGAGGAATACATGTTCTTTTAAAGAAAATAATTTGTTGCCATGGCAACGGCTAAAGATGTCAATTTAGAAATATGGCAACAGGTGGATTCGTGTACGGCACTCCCAAAATAAGGGAAAGAACACAAAAAATGTAACTCTTACAGAAATGTATCATCTACGGATTTACTTCATTCTTACTTTCCTGTTAATTGATATACCTATTTTTTTCTTTGAAAGGCAGTTTTTGTCATGTTGTTGCTATAGCAACGAAAAGGAAGTGAAATGAACATAATGGGAAAGAGGTGATAGTCATGATAGTAGTTAGTAATCAATATTCCACCCGATCTTGTCACATTTTCTTGCTTTTTCATGAAAGTATCACTACTTTCTTTAAAATAGTTGTTACCATGGCAACCATCTTTGCTATGAGGTAACCATGACGTTATAATAATTGTGATTTTTAATTTGATTAAAGAGATGTTTAGATTGACTTATTTCGGTGTTTACTGCATGTTTTTATGATGTTTTTAATAAAGAATACACGTTCTTTTAAAGGTGATAATAAAAAATTATAATATAATTATAATAAACAAAAATTGATCATTTATTTATCTAGTTTTTCTTTTAATGGGATACTTCTCCTTTCTAGGGAAAAAAAGTTGTTGCCGTAGCAACGATAATAATGTGGCATGAACGTAGTGAAAAAAGCTGATAATTATCATAACAATTTGTAATGAGTATGCTACTCAAACTTTCCATCTTTTCATGCTTTTTGATGAAAAAATCATTTTCTTTTAAAAAATAGCTGTTACCATGGCAACCGTTATTGCTATGAGGTTGCTGTGACAGTCGAAAATTGTGATTTTTAATTTGATTGAAGCGTGATAGGTTTATATTGACTTATTTTTGGTGTTTTTAGCATGCGTTTGAGATGTTTAATGAAGAATACATGTTATTTCAAAGAAAATAATTTGTTGCCATGGCAACGGCTAAAGATGTCATTTAGAAATATGGCAACAGGTCGATTCGTGTTTGGCACCGACAAAATAAAGGAAATAGCTCAAAAAATCTCACTATACAGAAATTTATCATCTATGGAGGTATTCTTGCTTTTCTCTGAATCGCAATGCTTATTTTCCTTTAAAAGGCAGCTTTTGTCATGTTGTTGCTATGGCAACGAAAATGATGTGAAATTAACATAGTGGAAAAATAAGCTTATAATCTAGATAGTAATTTATGATAAATATTCCACTCAATGTTGTCATGTTTTCTTGCTTTTTCATGAAAAATATGATTTTTCTTTATAAATAGTTGTTGCCATGGTAACCGTCATTGCTATAAGGTAACCATGACATTATGAAAATTGTATTCTTTCTCAAGTCTAATTAAAAAGGATTTATAATGACATATTTTGGTGTTTACATCATGTTTTTATAATTTTTAATGAAGAATACATGTTCTTTTAAGGAAAATAATGTGTTGCCATGGCAACGGGTGAAGACGTCGGTTAGAAAAATGGCAACAAGTGGATTCGTGTTTAGCACCCCCAAAATAGGGGAAATAGCACAAAAAATCAAAATCTACAGAAAATTTTAAGAACACCCCAATATTGTGACAACTCGCCGTCTACTATATAGCACAGGAAGTGAAGCGCCATGCGTATCATGATACTGGATGTACCGTGGCCGTGACTTTGGCGTGATCCGCTACTGAATGGTAACCACCCTCATTGCTCATCGTAATTCACGGCTTGGCGAGTGCCAATCAAAAGGTATCAGATGTCGATGGTGCTAGCTTCATTGTGCAGAAAAATCAACGTACATCCGCCTCATTGATATCGCATTATATTCGCTTCGATACAGAGAGATACGGCAGAGAAGGGGGAAAAAATAAGCGGGTAGACATTGTCAAAATAAAGGAACCTTCCCTTACTCATAAAAAAAAAAAAAAAAATGTTGATGCTCTGATAATAAGATGTTTTATCTTGATTGGGGAGATGCAAGTCTGATGTATACGATGGAAGATATCAAACTAACGTCCAAGCATGTATATTAAACATGAGCATTCAGTACTTTCTGTGTCGACATCAGATATCTAGGTAAGAGGAAGTCGTAAGATTCGAATTTTTAAGTTGTGTGCAAGTAATCTCTTCGCTTCCCGCAAATCAATGAAGCACCGTATGGAATTGACACATGCTAGCGATGAAACATAGGGTGTTTTAAAGTGACTTGATCTCTTCTGTTTTCCCCTGTTTTTTTTTCTCTTCCTACAAAAATAAAAAAAAAACACCAACAACAAAAAACCGACAAATACGCTTTTTGTTATCACCCCTCCTTTTGTCTTTGCCCGTGAACAAATAGGGGACCATTTTGATGAAATCGTTTCATATAAATTCACCTCTTCTTTGTGAACTGGTAAATGTATATATATATATAGAGAGAGAGAGACAGCAAAGGACTTAACCACAACATGGCGGGGCGGTGCAAGGACAATTAATATAATTGGCAGCAAACCTTGCACATAGACGTGGCTGATGTTGGGTTACACCCCTTTATTCAAGCTTTCGGGCGAAGAAGGGCATTTCGCCCGAAAGCTTGAATAAAGGGGGTGCAACCCAACATCAGCCACGTCTATGTGCAAGTTTTGCTGCCAATTATATATATATATATATATATATATATATATATATATATATATACATATATATATATATATATATATATATATATATATATATATATATAATGGTATTATTATCCGCGTGTTGGAATAAGAGCGTGAAGACGATGAAGACAAACAAGTTGACATAATGCATTAGAATCCAACTTCATTTATTTGTAAACCAAATTTTCGACCCTTGCACGGATCTTCCTCAGGGTAACAGTGATATTTGTATTTGAAGCTCAGCACAGAAATATTGTTGTAATATTGTTGTAATATTGTTGTAATATTGTTGAAATATTGTTGTAATATTATTGAAATATTGTTGTAATATTGTTGTAATGTCGAATTCGTGGGCTGTTTTTAACTAGTGTTGAACCCATGTGTCTTATTTGCCAAGTGTCGATCTCATGGCCAGTATGACTCGAATGGACCTTTTTTTTCAATGTCGAACTCGTGGGCATTATGACTCGTGAGATGAACCCGATATGACGAAGAGTAAACGTGACAGAAAGTCCCCCTGAAATGTTCAGCGTATTCTTACTTGACCAGGAACTTTGTCATTCTATGTGAGGGTTGTGCATCATGCCTTCATAGAATTTGTCAGTAAAGTTGGGATGTTATCTGCAACTCCAAACATCTGCAAGCAATCATCGATCCACGAGTGAGACACCATATCAAATGCTTTCTTGTGGTCGATCAAGGCTACAAACAGGTTGATCCTCCTTCTATTGAAATTCATCATAATTTTGTCAATCAGTAGCTGATCTTTTGTTCCTCTGGACCCTCGCCTTCCATCATTTTCTACAAACTGACGTCCCCTAGAGCCCACACAAGAATAGGAAGGGTTGCGGAAGCGAATTCTATCATTTCGGCATTCTTTCCGCGTCAAACGCGGAAAAGGTGTGCGAATCGGCTTGTCCTGGGACATTCCTAGGATCTCTGCTACCTGACTGCAGACATTCCCAGGAGTGTTTTAGGAATCACTCCGGAAAAGATCAAAATGCCTCGAAATATGCTGATCGTAGCTGAACAGCGCGGACACATCCAGGATCAAACCAGGAGGTGTAAAATCATGAACTAGGACAATCAGGATGACTATCCGACAACATTAATTAGTATACTGAACAATACAAGAAAAAATACAAGGTTATAAATTCTGCGCCAACTTTCGATTATTCTCTTCTGTCTGCTAGTCGTCATAAAGGTCACACCAGCCGGAATTCACTTTGCCTTATCGCTTCAAATACAAGCCGTGTGAGAAATGCTCAGTTAGCACTGGTCCTTGCCCTCAATGGACCGAACAAATCTGAAATTTGGATGACCACTCAAATTTTTGAAGATGCCCTATCTGGGAGAGTAATTTTTTCTCTAGCTACTGTTAAAATCGAAACGCATGTTAAGATATTAGCTGAATTTCTGGACCATATATATATATATATATATATATATATATATATATATATATATATATATATGTATATATATAGTTTGGGGACATGCGCTTCTTTTACCGTGAAATATAACATTGTTTCTTTAATGCTTCTGCAGGGCATGCCAAAGCGATTCCAATATTTGAATTCGCTTTCCCGCTCTCTCCTTTTTTATCTATGAAAGTGCATCTCCTGACTATCTCTTATTTCGATAAATTTTAGAATGGGTTAGGATGGTCTAATTTTAACAAGTGAATTTTTTTCAAGCGTAGAGCTTAGTACTTAAAACTAAGTGTTAAAGTGAAACATTAAT